>NC_048917.1:1140984-1149352 GCF_011077185.1 Oxyura jamaicensis | reverse complement strand
CCAGCGGCTGGCGGCGGTGCCCCCCCATTGGGGGGCTGGGGGGGGGGAGGACACGGTCCCCCCCTGCCCCCCCCCCCCGTCCCCGTGGCCGGGGGCGGCCCCCGGGTTCCCCCCCCCCCCCCCCGGTTTTAGGGACAAGCCATCGGAGCACCCCCGGTCTGCCCCTACCCCTGGGCATAGAAAGCGTCCCCAACGCCCCCCCCGGCCACCAAGACGTGGGCTGGTGGCACAGGGGGACCATGTCCTGCCCCCCCCCAGCCCCCCAATGGGGGGGCACCGCCGCCAGCCGCTGGTGTCCTGCCTTGCACCGGGGGAAACTGAGGCACGGGGACAGCCTCAGTGGCAGGACACCGGTGCCAGCACACCCGCTGGCTTCATGCTTGCCCAGCACCGCCGCTCGCCGCCTCACATGAAGGCCACGGACAGGTTAAAGTTAAATTTCATTTTGCGAGGAGGACGCGTGGGTGTTGTCCGCTGCCCCCCCCCCCCCCCCCCCCCCCCCCCCTTCCCGGGGGGGGGGGGGGGGGGGGTGGGGGCGCCCCCCCCCCCCCCCCCCCCCCCGGCGTGCACTGAATGTGGAGAGCGGGTAGGAGGGGAGGACACCGGGTCCCCGCAGTGCCACGGGGGAAACTTCAAGGCACCAGGGAAAAATCGAACCACCCTGATGCCGAGAGGCCCTGGGGGGGCTCCCGCTTCCCTGTGCCAATTCCCACGTGTGTGTGCGTGCAGGGGGGGGGGGCTGTAACAGAGCCCCCTGTGTGTACCGAAACTGCTTTGGTTTGGGAGATCCAGAGGAGAGACGGTGCTGGGACAAGGTTTGGCTCCCACTGAGGCTTCAGCAGCCTCACCGGGGAGGCTCCGCGGGGGCTCCCCAGCCCCTCTTTGCACCCCCCCCAAGCCTCCAGCCTTGCCCCGGAGCCGCTGCTCCCGTTCCCACCCATCCTCCTCCTCCTCCTCCAAGCCCCGGTGGCTCCGGCCCAGGGCAGAACAATGTGGCCGGTCCGAGGCTCTGTGCAGCCCCCGTTTCTCAGCCAAGCGTACGCCAAGTGGGAAATCCGGGGCAGAGTAACCTAGTTTCTGTGCTCACAAGGAGCTTTCTGTCCCGGCCAAGCAAGGTGGCGGGGACAGCGCTGCCCGCCCGGGGCTCGGTGTCGCGGCGGGCAGATGGCAGCACCGGGGGAGGCAGGTAGGGAGGCCCCGGTGGGGACGGGATGAGGACAGGAGGCCGGGGTTGTCCCCTCGCCTCGTCCGCGGCGGGGTGCTGGGGCACCCCAGGTGCAGGTGTGGTGGTGAGGGTGTCTGGATCTGGTGGGTTTCTGACCCGCTGCCGTCCTAGAGAATGGTTGGGTTGGAGAACGGAGCCAGCGGGGCGGCCGGACTGCTTGTGGGGTGATGCTCGGCCCCATAGGACTGCCCGTGGGGTGATGCCCATCCCACAGGGCTGCTCGTGGGGTGATGCCCATCCCACAGGACTGCCCGTGGGGTGATGCTCAACCCCATAGGACTGCCCGTGGGGTGATGCTCGGCCCCATAGGACTGCCCGTGGGGTGATGCCCATGCCACAGGGCTGCCCGCAGGGTAATGCCCATCCCACAGGGCTGTCCGTGGGGTGATGCTCATCCCCACAGGCTGTTTGCGGGGTGGTGCTCAGCTCCACGGGACGATGCTCAGGCCTGGTGCTGAGCCACACCTGCAGGCAGGCGATGTGGCATCACTTCGCTCTAACCCTAAAGGTTTCCCCAGAGCCAGGAAGGGAGCCCGTGTGTCCAGGCACCCCGAATCCCCCCACTTCACCCCCAGCTGGTGGCGGGAAGCACCCCGGCTCCCATCCCGCCTCCCTCCACTAGGCTTCGCTGCCCTCCTGGGGGGAACGCGCAGGCGAGGCGGGGAGCAGGCGCCTTAGTCCCCAACCTGCTGAGGCTCGTCCTCTTCCAGCAGGACTTTCTGGTTCCCAGAGGCCCTGGCGGGGCCACGCTGGGCTGGGCTGGGCTGCAGCGAGCCCTGCCACGAGCCGGGCTCGGAGCCTGGCAGGGCGGCCGGACCGTGGCCGGGTGCTGGGCATGGGCCCGTGGGGGCCTCCCAGCCACAGCCCCCTGGGGCCAGGCACCCACTGGGCACCGATGCTGCAGGGGCAGAGGTGAGCTGGCTCTGTCCTCGCCGCCGGAGAGGTAATGCCGCCCGTGATGGGCCCTAGGGACTGAAGGGCTCTTGAGGCATTGCTCTACCCCCATTGTTTCCAGCAAGAGCTGCAAAAAGAGCTTGCGAGGGGTGGGGGGGGGTTGGGGGGGCTGCACGCTTTCTCCTCTATTTTTGTGGCCTCTCCCGCCACCAAGGCAGCAGCTTGGAGGGGTCCCTCACGGGGACGGGACGGGCTCTCCGGGGCCCAAGGCAGGTGCATCCGGACACCCCCGTGCTGGGGATTTGTGGTGCAAGGGGCCCGGCGACATCGTCGTCTGCACTGCGGTGGCAGCGGGAAGCTCTCGCCCACATCTGAGGCCATGCACAGCTCGATGCGCTGGGGCCCCAGCCCGCCTCTCCCCCCCCTTACCCCCCCGTAGCGCTGAGCTCTGGCTCGTTTCCGCTCGCCTTGGGGAGGGGGGGGGACACACACACAGTCCTGCTGCGGCTCCCTAACCCTCGCCCTTCCCACAGGGACGGTGCCGGGGCCCCCCAGGGGCGCGAGCCTGCCGCCCCCCCGCCATGCCCACAGCCGCCCTCCGCCTGCTCTGCGGCGTGGTGGTGCCAGCCGCCATGCTCTGCGCTGAGCCCCTGCCCCGCGTCGCCTTCCCCAGCGGTGAGTGGGGGGCACCGAGAGAGGAAAAAGGGTGGAGGGGACGGGGACAAGGTGGCTTTGGAGTGGGGAGCAAGGTCTTGGGAGTGCCTCCGTGCCCTGGGAGGAGCGTCTGGTGTTGGGCACCCATGGGTGGTGGCTGGTCCCCAGCTCGTTAGGCCTCTCGTTAGCCTTGCGTGGGGCCAGGGAAGTGGGGCCATGGCCGTGGGGCTGGGAGGGGTGGCAGCCAGGCGATGCGGACGGCTACGGGGCTGAAGAGAGGGCACGAGAGATGAGGCTGGCTGCCACCCAAGCTCTGGCAGAGGGATTTTGGCACCCACCTGGCAGCCGGGGATCTGCTCAGGGCCAACCCTTCCAGGGCAGCTTCTGCTTCTGGGACGTGATGGAGCTGGCGGGGGGTCCGGAAGGATCCTCGTGCCCTGCCCGTGTCTGTACGGTTGGGCACAGGGAGGTGCCGGAGGTATCTGGAGCAGCTGCGGCTCGGCGGCGGGTCAGAGGTCTGCACCCCACAGCCATGTCCTGCCTGCGCTGCCACTTCCCCTTCCCCACGCAGCCATTTGGAGAATTGCAAAATCTCCCTTTTTCTTTTTCCCTGTTTCTGCGGCAAACAGCCGCCTACAGAGCCCGGCTGCCCGTGGGGACACCGCAAGGACTTGCGAAGCCCCCAGACGCCCCACCAGCCCCGAGGCTGGCCCCGCAGGCGCTGCCCCACAGCAGCAGGGGCAGAACCCTGCAACCTGCAGGGGAAAACCACCCCCAAATCTTTCGGGGCAGCAAAGCAGCTTCCGAGGGCACGGGCTGCAGGGACCTGGTGGTGTGACGAGGCTGGCTTCTGCTGCAGGGCCCTGCTGGGAGTGAGGAGGGGAAGCGGGGACCCGCAGAGGGAAGTGGGCGCTGCACGGCGTGGGCTGGGGAAGAAGCTGCTGCCGCCGCATCCATCCGGGACCGGCGGCGGCGCTGAGACGTTCGTGCACCTCCTCGGCGTCCCCTCAGCTCGCTCTACCCCTGCCAGGAGATCCCCGGAGGATCCTGACCCGCTTCAGCCAGGACAACGTCTCCCACTACGACATCTTCCTCCTGAGCGAGGGCGAGGAGGAGCTGTACGTGGGGGCTCGTGACAGGGTGCTGGCCCTGGCCGTGGGCGCGCCGGGCACCCTCCATGCCAAAGCTTCGGTGAGCGGCGGGGTGAAGGGGTGCCCAGACCCCTCGCCGTGCCTCAGTTTCCCTGCTCACATTGGGCAGCTGTGGCCGGGCTCCCTGCCTGCTTGGCAGCTCTGGAGCCTCTCAATTCCCTCCCCAGATAACGTGGGGACCCACGGCTGAGAAAACCTCGGAGTGTGCTTTCAAGAAAAAGAGCCGGGAGGTGAGAAAACACTGTGGGATGGCCCGGGGAGGGGGGGCTGGCACTGCAGGGACTCTCAGCCCCCCCCCCTATTCTGCTCCTTCCCCCGTGCAGACCGAGTGCTTCAATTTCATCCGGGTCCTCGTGGCCCTGAACCAGACCCACCTCTACGTCTGCGGCACCTACGCCTTCAGCCCGGCCTGCACCTACATCGTGAGTGTCCCCGGGGCTGGGGCTGGGGAGGGGGATGCTGGGTGCCCCCCCGCCGCCGTGGCACAGCTCCGCGGTTCCTGCGCTGTCGGTGCCAAAACCGTTGGCAGGATTTGCCCCTGCTGGGTCCGATGTGGGTGACAAAAGCCCAGATCCTGGTCCTGACACCCCTCCCGCCTCCGCTTCCCCGCTCTTGGAGCCCTGCAGCTCCTCCACGGTCCGTGGAGCACCTGCAGCCGTATTTTTGCAGGTTTTGGGGTCATTTTCTCTCTGAAAATGGGGTTTTTCCTCCCTTCCCCACAGCACCTGGAGAACTTCACGCTGGTGTCCAGCGGCAAAGGACAACCTTTCCTGGACGGGAAGGGCCAGTGCCCCTTCGACCCCCAGCACACCTACACGGCCCTGCTGGTGGGTGAGTACGGGGTCGGCAGCCCCCAGCTGGTCCCCTGGGAGGGTTGAGGGGCCGGGGGGTGGGGGTGGGGGGTTGCCCCCATGCCCGCTCACCCCCGTGCCCATCCCCGAGCAGATGGCGAGCTCTACGCCGGCACCATGAACAACTTCCAGGGCAACGAGCCCATCATCTCCCGCTCGCTGGGCAGCCGCACGCTGCTCAAGACGGACGCCTTCCTCCGCTGGCTCTCGGGTGAGTGCGGACCTGGATCCCCCCCCCCCCCAGGCCCGGGGGGGCCGGGGGGGCCCCCCCCCCCCCAAGCTGCAGCACCTCACCCCCGGCCGTGCCCCGCAGCCGATGCCGCCTTCGTGGCTTCTGTCAGCATCCCCAGCGATGACAAGGTCTACTTCTTCTTCGAGGAGACTGCCGACGAGTTTGACTTCTTCGAGCGGCTCCTGGTGCCGCGGGTGGCCCGTGTCTGCAAGGTGGGACCAGGACGGGGGCAGTGGGGACATCTCCAACCCCCCCCGCCCCCCCACCCCCAAATCTGAGCGCCCACCCCGCTCCCGCAGAGCGACGTCGGGGGGGACAAGGTGCTGCAGAAGAAGTGGACGACGTTCCTGAAGGCGCAGCTGGTGTGCTCGCAGCCCGGCCGCTTCCCCTTCAACGTCATCCACCACGCCTTCGCCCTGCCCCGCCGCGGCGGTGGCGCCGATTTTTACGCCGTCTTCACCTCGCAGTGGTAAGTCCCCAGCACCCACGGGTGCCGCGGGGGGTGCCGAGCACCCGTGTCCTCAGCACCGTGGGCACCGCGCTGTCCCCACAGGCAAGCGGGCAGGGCGAGCAGCGCGGCCGTCTGCGTCTACAGCCAGGAGGCTCTGGAGAAGGTCTTTGAGGGCAAGTACAAGGAGCTGAACAAGGAGAGCTCCCGCTGGACCGTCTACAGCGGCCCCAGCGTGAGCCCCCGGCCCGGCAGCGTAAGTGCCGCCTGCTCAGGGACGAGACCTTCCCTGGCCCCCGCTTCGCCCCAGCGTGCCTGTGCTGGTGGCCGTGCCTCAGTTTCCCCACGCCAGCACCAACTCTTCTTCCCCCCGCAGTGTTCCATGGGCCCCTCCTCAGACAAAGCCCTGACCTTCATGAAGGACCATTTCCTGATGGACGGGAAGGTTTCCCCCACCCAAGGGAGGCCGCTGCTGGTGAAGACGGACGTCAAGTACACGCGCATCGCGGTGGACGAGACCCACGGCATCTCGGGGGCCGTGTACCGTGTCATGTTCCTGGCTACCGGTGGGTTTTGTGCACGGGCTCGCACAGGGAAGCCCTCTCGCCCGTCCTGTGCTGCCCCCGTCCCCTTTTGGGGTTGGGGACGGCCCCCACGGTGACCCCCCTGTACCCCGACAGAGGAGGGTTTCCTGCATAAGGCGGTGGAGCTGCCTGCGGGCCCCCCACATCGTGGAGAGCATCCAGCTCTTCAGCGCGCCGGAGCCGGTGAAGAACCTGCTGCTGGCCCCAGGGAAGGTAGGGGATGGGGACAGGGATGGGGACGGGGAGAGGGACAGAGGATGGGGACAGGGATGGGGAAGGGAATGGGGAGTGGGATGGGCATGAGGATGGGGACAAGGATGGGGATGAGGACAGGGATGGGGACGGGGATGGAGACGGGGATGGGGATGGGGAATGGGACAGGGATGGAGATGGGAATGGTGAGAGAGACAGGGGTTGGGAATGGGGACAGGGATGGGGATGGGGATAGAAACGGGGACAGGGATGGGAACAGTATGGGGACCCATGGCTCAGGCCCGCACTGCTCCCTCCCCAGGGCATCCTCTACATCGGCTACTCCGGCGGCATCCTGCAAGTGCCCCTGGCCAACTGCAGCCAGCACCGGAGCTGCGCTGAGTGCGTGCTGGCACGAGACCCCTATTGCGCCTGGCACGTCGCCCGCAGCTCCTGCCAGCCTGCCCAGGCTGCCAGCGGGGACAAGTGAGCTGGGGGATGGACACAGCAGGGGGACGGATGGGGAGGGGGGACGGGGACGGAGAGGACCGCGGCGCTGACCCCGCTCTCCCGGCCACAGGAGCGGGTGGCTGCAGGATGTCGAGGTGGGGAGCCCGGCCGCCGTGTGCCACCGCGGGAGGAGCCTGGCCATGCCGCGCACCCACGGCGTGCACGAGGGGCCGCCGGTAGAGAGTTGAGTAACGGGGACATCCAGGGGACGGCGGGGAGGCCGGGGGACAGCGGGGACGACGCCAGCCTGCCTTCTCTTCTCCCGCAGGGCTCAGCCCCTCGCTCAACGCCGTGGTGCGCCTGGCGTGCCCCCACCACTCGGCCCTGGCCACCTACAGCTGGCAGCAGCCGGGGGGCTGGGGGGGGCTCGGCGCTGCTCCCCAACCACACGCTGGTGGTCATCATGCAGCGCGGCACCGCCGGCGCCTACACCTGCCAGGCCACCGAGAACGGCTACACCTGGCCCGTGGCCCGTTACCAGCTGCAGGATCCCAGCGGGGCGGCCCCCCAAGACGGACTGGCCCAGGAGGGGTTGTCCTGGGGGACCGCGGCCGCCCCCGGCAGCCCCCGCTCTTACTGGCCCCAGTTCGTCACCGTCACCGTGCTGCTGGCCGTCACGCTGGCAGCCGCCGGCGGCCTGGCCCTCGCCGCCTACTGCGAGCAGCTGAAGGCCAAGAGCAAGGTGCAGGGCTGCAGCGTGCCCCGTGCCCCCCCCGGCCGCCAGCAGGAGAAGGCGCCGCTCAACGGGGGGGGCCCGGGAGCCCCCCGCAGCCGGTGAGGAGGAGCAAGGGGGGTCCCGTGCCTGCTGCCTGCAGCTGGACGGGGACAACGGCCCAGGGGACGGCACCGACACCGCTCGGCTCCCGGACACGGCGTGATGAACGGGCCCCGGGTCCCCAGCCGCCATCACCGCTTGGGCCCCGCTGGGGCTGGGGGAGGCCGCGGGAGCTGAGCCCCCGCTGGGCCGTGGGAGGAGGGGGAGTATGAATGTGAAGCTTTTTTTGTTTTTGTTTTTGTTTTGTTTTAATTTAATACAATTGTTTTAACATGTGACAACATTTGGCCATCACAGTGGGGGGGGGGGGGGGGGCCCGGCCCGGACTGGCCGGGGGGGGGGGAGGGGGCAAGGGAGGGACGCGGGGACGGGGAAGGGGTGAGGACAGGACGTGGGGATGGGGACAGGGCAGGCGGCAAGGACACGGGGGACGGGGCAGGCCGGGGACGGGGCTCTGAGGGGATGGCGGTGTCGTCCTGCCCCCCCACAGCCACGGCGCCCCCAGCCTCGCCCTGCCCCCCCCCCCCCCCCCTTTCCCTGAGGGCTGCCCCCCACTGCCCGCTCGGCTGCGTTTTGCCTCATTCGTGCGGGAGGAACGGTTGTAACTCGTCCCGCTCTTTGTACAGCTCCATTTTGTATTAAAAACCAAAAGGCACCGAGTTCGTTCGGCTGGCTCCAGAGCAGCTCGGGACGGGGGGAGGGGGCGTGCGAGGGTGTGCAAGGGGGGGCGAGGTGCGGGGGCAACGTTTGCACGCCTCGCTGAGCGTCGGGGTGGGGCGCTGCCCCTTTAAGAGGAGCAATTTGGCGCTGCCCCTTTAAGAGGAATTATTTGGCGCTGCCCCTTTAAGAGGA
>NC_048917.1:1140349-1140974 GCF_011077185.1 Oxyura jamaicensis | reverse complement strand
CGCTGCCCCTTTAAGAGGAATTATTTGGCGCTGCCCCTTTAAGAGGAGCAATTTGGCGCTGTCCCTTTAAGAGGAATTATTTGGCGCTGCCCCTTTAAGAGGAACTATTTGGCGCTGTCCCTTTAAGAGGAATTATTTGGCGCTGCCCCCTTTAAGGCGTTATTTGGCGCTGCCCCTTTAAGAGGAACTATTTGGCGCTGCCCCTTGAAGGCGAGGTCCCTCTGCGCATGCGCACTCTCCCTTCCGCTCGTCTTCCCCCCCCCCGGGGAGGCGGCCGCCATGTTGGTTGCGGCCGGAAGCACGAGGGGGGGGCACTTCCGGCGCGGCTTCAGCCCTTCCCCAAGATGGCGGCGGCGGGCGGGCGCTGATTGCTCGAGCGGCTCGCGGGGGCCCGACGCGCTGCCGCCGCCGCCGCCGCTCACTTCCGGCGGGAGGGAGCCGAGGGGAAGCGGCCATGGGGCGGCGGGAGCGGCCGGCGGCGGGGCCGGGCGGGGCGGGGGCGTCCCGGCCACCGGCCTGAGGTGAGGGAGGCCGGGGGGAGGCTCGGGGTGGGGGGGAGGCTGAGGCTGGAGGCTGAGGGGAGTTGGGACGTGGTTGGGGGCCGAGGGGGGAGGCTGGAGGCCGG
>NC_048917.1:1129285-1139949 GCF_011077185.1 Oxyura jamaicensis | reverse complement strand
AGGGGGGGGTCTGCAGGGGGGATGCTCGGAGGGGAGCTGAGGACGTGGAGGAGGCTGGGGAGGCCCCAGAGGGAGGCTGGGGGGGGAGTCCCCCAGGGGAGGCCACGAGGGGAGCAGCAGGGTGGTGGTGTTGGGTTGGGGGGGAGGGGGGGGAGCATGTGGGCGAGGAGGCCGGGGCCTCGCCGGGCGGGATGGAGGCAGCGAGGGGATGGAGGCTGCAGAGCCGGGCGTGGGGACGCTCCCGGGACGTGCCGGCCCGCGCCGTGACCTTGAGCGGTTCCCGTGCCAAGAGCTGGCGCGCGCGGTCGCGGCCTCCCGGAGCGAGGCCTCGGCGTTTTGGCCGGCACCGCTCTGCCTCCCGACGGCGACGCGGCTCCCGTGGCCCCCCCCCCCCGCCCCCCCTGCCTCCGAGCGCCTCGGCTTGCGAAGAGCCCGGCTGCTTCCCCGAGGAACCTCCGGCGGCTCGTGAGGCCGCCCCCGGGGGTGAATTCAAGGAGGGGGAATTCTCAGGCTCGTGAAGAAACGAGCTGCCTGCCCAGGCCAGGTTCATCCCGGAGCGACACGGTTGATGTCCGAGGACGCTCGTCTCGATGCGTTCGCTCGCCCGCTTCCCGGGTGAAGAAAATCTCCGGAATTTTGCAGAAGGCAGCGGCTCGCCCGCGCCGGGCCGGCTCCCAGGCCTCCTGGCGGAGGCGTTAGTACGCGGAGCGGGAAAAACCCGTGGCCGGCGGCACCCCGAGGCCCCGTCTTTCCTCCCCAGAGGCTCCAATTTAGCCCCAGATGGAGCAGAAGGGGTTTGGAGGGAACAAACGGGGCGTGAGGGAGGATCCCGGCAGGGTTTGAGGCGCAGAGCGGGACGTTGGCGTGCTTGGGTTTCGTCTCCAGCACGAAGGTTCAGCCCCTCGGAGACGGAGCCGTTCCTTTCCTCTCGGCCTCCCCGAATTCGCCCCAAAGCCGGAACTTTTGGGCCGCCCCCGGAGCGCCGCCGCGAGCAAAACTCGGCTCGGAGCAAGGATCCGCGCGTGGCGATGGAATCGAGGCATCCCTTCCCTCCTCGCCTCCCGTCGGGGGGAATTTAGTGCTTTTTTTTTAGGCTTCGAGTGACATCACCTCTCTAATTGAGATCCTGAACGAAAGCGGTTGTTAAGGAGCGCCCCGGGGAAAGCGGGGTTATTTCCCCCGGGGGATGTTCGGGGCTGGAATTCCGAAGGCAAAGCTCTGCGGGACGCGAAGCCAGAAGTAAAAGCAGCGGGGTTGCTGTTATTTATTTATCTTCCTCCCGAGGACTCGTAACGGCCACAGCTTGCGCCTGGGGAGCTCCGCTCGGCGAGGTTCGGCGTTGGGGTGGCGCAGGAGTTGGGAGGACGGCCAAAACCCCGAGGTTTCAGCGGGCTGCAGCGGCCGGGCCTCACGTGAATTCGGCTTTAATTAAGCCACCGTTAAGTCCGTCACCGGAGTCACGTTTTTATAGGCTCTGCGCCCGCAGCTCCCGCGCCGGAAGCCTTCCGCCGGGCTAATCGCCCGTTAACGAAGCGGTGAGGCTCTAATTAGAGCGCAAGCAATACGTCTTCGGGTTCGACAAGCCGTGGTGTGTGTTACCGGGTAGACATCGAGGCCGTCGGTAATTCTCCGCGGGGTTGGTAGAAGAGCATCTTCCCCCCCCCCTCTCCTGGCTGGCGCCAGCTGCCCCGGGGGTGTTTTTAACTCCCCTGCCCATCAGCAGGCCGCGTGGCAGCGCGGTTTTCTGACGTTGGGTAAATATTGGGTTGGCAGCTGGGCACGGAAAAAGGTTCGTTACTGGCCAATGCCCCCCCCCCCCGATAATTTCATCATCTTAATTTCCTCTCCGTGCCAGAGGTAATTGATGTCCGCTCCTTTGGTCCTCGCGTTTCTGACCAGATCTCGACTGTTGGAGCCCTCTTGGCGAAGCCCGCGGTTCGGAGGCGTTCTGTAAAGGGCTGCAGCTGCAGTCAGGCCCTTCCTAATACCGTGGCGGTTCGTTAGCCCTGGAAATAATTATTAAAAAAAAAAAAAGGGGGGGGGGCTTTCTAAAAATGCCCTCGTGGTCCGCGGCCATCGGCTGTGCGCGGGTTCGGTCCTCTGAGGGAGTTTTTTCTTTTCCCTGCGTGCCCCTGGCCCCGCGAGGAGCTCGGCTTGTTCCGAGCCTGCTCGGTTGGCACCAAATGAGGGCAAACTGCAGCCAAAACGGAGACGGGGTGGAGCTGCCACCAGCCTCGTTCCCGGGGGAAGGGGGCCTGGGCGCTGCCCGCAGGACGGAGACGCAGCGCCACGGCCCCAGGGGCCGCTGGAGGAGGCTGAACCCGGCGCTCCCCTCCCGCTCCCTCAGCTCCTGGGACGCTGAAAAGGGCAAAGACAATCCCTGGGCTGCGGTTTTCAGCCCTTTTCAGGATCTTGTCGTCGACGTGGAGGCTCTGCGTAACTCACGGCGCGTGCCTTGCTCTCCCGTTGTTGCTCCTCCTTTCGTGACCCCCCCCCCCCCCTTGCGTCTCCCTCCGGCTTTAGGAAATGCCCCGAAATCTCTC
Organism: Oxyura jamaicensis; assembly: GCF_011077185.1. Taxonomy (NCBI): domain Eukaryota; kingdom Metazoa; phylum Chordata; class Aves; order Anseriformes; family Anatidae; genus Oxyura; species Oxyura jamaicensis. Next base: position 1,137,406 of record NC_048917.1, on the reverse strand, counting down.
TGATTTTATGCTTCGTGCAGGGAACCTGGGAACCCAACTTCAGCTCCTGTCGCTTTTTGTTGTGGTTGTTTCATTTTTGTTGGTTTCCCCTACAGAGCCCAGGAACCAACGAGCGGCGTCCTGACGTCGAGGAGCATCGCAAACCCGGAATGACCGGGAAGAAGCTGCTTTGGTTGCCGACCCCTACCCCTGAGAGCTCGTTAAAAGGTAGCGCCTGCTGCTGGAGCAGCACCTTTCCTCTCCAAACCTCTTTCCAAAGCCCGGCAAGCGGAGCCTGGAGCAGAGCGAGCACCGCTTCGTGCACAGAGCGCTGGCGCCGCCGTCAGCCACACGTGTGGTGGTTTTACCGTGCTGGGCAGCTGGACACCACCACCGCTCTCTCACTCCCCCCCCCTCAGATGAGGAGGGGAAGAAGTAAAGGAAAGAACAACTCACGGGTTGAGATAAGGATGATTTAATTAAAGAGGGGAAAATATATATATATATATATAATTAAGGAAATATTATTATTAATTAAACAATTCAACTAAAGGGAAAAAAAAGGGAAAGGGGAAGAGGGAGGAGGAAAGGGAATAACTAAACAAACCAAGTAAAGGCTGTGTGGAAGTGCAGAGGAAAGAAATTCCTCTCTGCTTCCCACCAATGAGCGATGCTTGAGCACGTCCTTGAAGCAGGGCCTCAACGCACGTAGCCGGTGTTCGGGAGGAGGACAGACGTTTTCCCAACGAGAGCCCACCCCTCCCCTCTTCTTCCTTTTTCCACCTTTTATTGCTGAGCGTGACATCGTGTGGTATGGAATATCCCTTGGGTTGGTTGAGGTCCCCTGCCCTGGTGATGTTTCTTTCTCACCTTTTTGCCCACCCCCAGGAGGGTCAGAGAGAGTCCTGATGCTGTGCCAGCACTGCTCAGCAGCAGACACAACACCGGTGTGATCCCACTGCTGTTCGAGCTACAAGTGCAGAGCGCAGCGCTGTGTGGGCTGCTGCAGGGAAAGGCAACATCCCAGCCAGACCCAGTACAACACGTCGCCGCCCTGCTTCCCGGGGTTACCCCAGCTTTACCCACGGGCTCCCTGGGAGCTCCAGGATCACCGAATCCAGGCTGGTTAACCTCACTCGAGTTCTTTGTAGTCTTCTGAAAGCGTCTCTGTGGTTTTTTTCTTCCAGGTACCGGCGCGTCCGATCTCGAGAGGCGCTCGAGGTAGAGGAGCTGGGCCCGGATCCGTTCTGAGCTCCCGAGGTAGATCTGGGGCGCACCGTCCGGGCTGCCTCCTCTCCGGGGAGTCATGGAGGACAAACGCAACATCCCCATCATCGAGTGGGAGCACCTGGACAAAAGGAAGTTCTACGTGTTGGGGATTTGCATGACCATGATGATCCGGGTGAGCGTTTACCCTTTCACGCTCATCCGGACGCGACTGCAGGTTCAGAAGGGCAAGAGCCTCTACAACGGGACCTTCGACGCCTTTGTGAAAATCCTGCGGACAGAAGGGACGGCTGGGCTCTACCGTGGCTTTTTGGTCAACACTTTCACCCTGATCTCCGGACAGTGCTACGTGACGACGTACGAGCTCACTCGCAAGTACGTGTCCCGCTACAACAACAACAACGCCGTGAAGTCTCTGGTGGCGGGCGGCTCGGCCTCCCTGGTGGCCCAGAGCATCACGGTGCCCATCGACGTGATCTCCCAGCACCTCATGATGCAGAGGAAAGGGGAAAGCATGGGCAGGTTCAAGGTGCAGAAGCAGGATGGCAAGCGAATGCTGGTCTTCGGCCAAACCAAGGACATCATCGTGCAGATCTTCAAGGCTGACGGTTTTAGGGGGTTCTACAGGGGCTACGTGGCCTCCCTGCTCACCTATATCCCCAACAGCGCGGTCTGGTGGCCCTTCTACCACTTCTACGCCGGTAAGTGCCGGGTGGCCGCGAGCGTGTCTTATCCCAGCAGACCGAGGAGGCCCTCGGGTGGCCTCGGAAGCTGCGGGGCCGGCGTGATTTGCGTCCTGTTCGATTCGGGGCGGGCGAACAAAGAGCTGGATCTCATTGAAACGAGTCCTGCAGGTGTTGGGTGGAAGCCTAGCGGAGCGGCCTTTGTGTTAATGCGGGTAAAGAATTAGGGGTCCGAGTGCTGGAGGACTTTAAAACAAGAAGGCTCCGGGCGAGAGGGGCTCGATGGGGCTGCTTTCACCTCTTCGAAGCCCAAATAATTCTCGCTTTCTGCGTGGAAGCGAGGAAGGCCGTTGTCCGGCACCGGGCAGAGTTTTGAGGTCACTGTGCAAGTGTAATTTGTGTTGGAGTCCACGTGGACTCGGGAGTCTTGAATACAGCATAAAAAAAAAAGACTTCTGGAGCTTGAAATTCCAGAACGAAACCAACTGATGGGCAGAAACAACGGCCAGTCGTCTGTGGTTATGGTGAACATCGTGCTCCGGTTTCCTCGGGTTTAAAACTGGCACCGAGCAGCGGGATAAAGATCTCGGGATATCCTTAACGCTGTTTTCTCCCTCTAGCTCAGCTCTGGGAATGCTTGGGCTGTTCCCAAGTGCGGAAGGTAACTGGCCAGGGAACCAGTAATCCTTTAGGTTTGTCATGCAGCGATCTTCCTAAAAGCGGTGGGAGCGGCAGGCTTCGATCTCGCTGTGTGAGGCTTTCGCTCCCCGTGTCAGCAGTTTTTAACAGCAAAATCCGCTGTGCAGGATTTTCCCGAGGAAAAAGATTCAAAATGGCAGGATTTTCCCGAGAAAACGATCCAGAAGCAGGCTTCTAAGATCAAGCAATCAAGCGTTGATAGGGAAAGAATGCAGCTTGCCTCAGATACTTGCTCTCTTTCCTGATCTTCTACGGTGGAGAACGAGGTGATGCTAAACCTCGGCGTCGGCTGTGGGCACGTCCCTGCTTCAGCTGCCTTCCAGCGCTCTGTCCCCGGGCAGGGCGCAGATCTTGGCCGCCAGCAGCAGCGGTCACTGAACTTTCCTCAGGGCTCAAAGTGCAGCGCTGGCTGCGGTTCGGATCAGGTGTTCCGGGTCACAAACGGAGCGGCTTCCTCCTCTCTTCCAGCCGGGCGCAGCAACCCAGCCATCCAAAAACCACCCCCAAAACCACCAGCTGGGACTTCGGGACTCAGTTCTACGCAGATTTCGTTAATAAAAGGGGGAGGGGGAGGAGATTCAAATCCCGTTTGCCGGGTCGTCGGGGCAGGCTGAGGAAATCCCTGGTAGGAACAGCGTGTGGTGGTGCTTCCCTTCGTGGAGATCCCGCGGCAGGACGTCGCGTCGCTGCTTCTTGGATGATCTGCGGGGGGTGGTGGTGACTGCCTGGAGGATCTGTGAAGCTCCGCAGGCAACTCCTGACAGCCTTGCCTAAAGGCTTCCCCCCTGCCTTCCAAAGGATGTTTCCGGGCTCCGTTTCGGGGACGTGCGAGCTTTGCCCAGCGGGGCTGCGAGCTGCCATTGGAGCTGATCAAAGGCTGACGGAACGCCGAGCCACCGCGATGGTTACGGGCTCGCTCCCTGCCCTTCGCCAACTTCCTCGTTGATTTAGAAAGCACCGGCTGGATGTGCCGTGGGAGGAGAGGTGACGGGCGGTGAATCAGCTCTGCCCGCTGTAAATCAGGCTAAATTAGCACGTGTAGGTAGGGAACGGGTAAGCAGCTCTGAACCTTTATTCTCTCTCTCCTGTTCTCAGAACAGCTTTCTAGCTTGACTCCTAAAGACTGTCCCCACCTCCTCCTGCAAGCGATCTCGGGGCCGCTCGCGGCTGCCACCGCTTCCACGCTCACCAACCCCATGGATGTCATCAGAGCTCGGGTTCAGGTAAGATTTCTGCCTGCTTGGCCTGTCTCTCCGCAACAGCGGCGTGACGCAGGGGTGGGGTTCGCTCTCTTTGATCTCTGTGGCTTCAGGTAAGCTGCTCCCCTTCTGTCTGTCCGTGGGCTGCTTCGTGCTACCATCTCCCCGCTTAATTGGCACTTGGCGTTAGGAGGAGGCAGCTCGGGAAGGGCTGGCTTCGCTGTCTGGGTGTTCACAGAAGGCTCCCCTGCAAACGTGGCGTATTTCAGCAGGGAGCCGCTTCCAGCAGCGTTGCTTTTAGCAAGACTCGGGCTGTCGTGTTGGCGCAGCACCTCCGAGGAAGGGGCAGACAGAAGGAAGGAGGGGACGGGTCTCAGAAACCCATTCCCGATGCCTCTTTAGGACTTGCTGCCTTTTTTTGTTGCCCCCCCCCCCCCCCCCCTGCGGAAGTTCTGGACACTAGATAAAGGTTTTTGGACCAGCTGATCCGTAGCGTTCAGGGTCTTTGTTTGGAGCAGAGCCCCAGAGCAGCTCAGGATGAAATCCGGCAGCTCTGTGAATCTCTCTTCTGGCTTTGCAGGTGGAAGGCAAGAGCTCCATCATCCTTACCTTCAAACAGCTCATGGCAGAGGAAGGTCCCTGGGGCCTGACGAAAGGTCTTTCTGCCCGCATCATCTCTGCCACTCCCTCCACCATCGTCATCGTGGTGGGGTACGAAACCCTGAAGAAGCTGAGCCTCCGCCCGGAGCTGGTGGATTCAAGACACTGGTAGAGGCAGACGGTGGGAGAGAAACCTTCTGAGCCCTCTGGATTCAGACCGTCACGGTTGAAAGCTCAGGAGAGGCAGTTGCCGTCTCCGTTGTCTCTAGCTAACGTGGAGTGAGTTTTCACAGTACAAGGCAGAAGCACGAGCAACTGCAATCCACCTCTTTCGATCTGATTGCCATTCGGTGCTCTGCTGCTCTCTCTGCTCAAAACCATCAAAAACGTGACCCTTGGCAGTGCCGTTTGCCTGGGACAGTTCACTCGAGAGCAGCCAGAGGCGGGAACGAATCCCGTAAATTCTCAATTCCCTTTTTTTTTTTTTAAATTAAAGACTTACTGGTTGAAGCAAAAAAGAAGCCAGTTTATTCCTTAAATTATTTTAATCCTTGTCAAACTTCCGAGCAGGGGAATCAGCCTGCAGCAGAGCCCTCTGGCGGGTTGCGTGCTGATTGCAGTTGTACTGTGGGAAGCTGCAGAAGTAGACTAGCCAAGTAACTTTTCCCCGCTCACACACTTTTATTGCTAGAAGGTGTGAGAGGAGAGTAACCCGGAACCACTTACGACCTTATTTACTGCGTTTTAAATAGATCTGTACATACCTTTTTTTGTATATTCTTGGGAACGTTTCCTGTCTCTCATCCTCGGAACGGCGAGCCTCGCTGAGGGGCGAGTGAAGGGTCGAGCTGGCTGTTTGTAATTAGTTGATGGCGATTTTGACACCTACGTTTTTAATGTTATTTATTTTATTTTTTAATTTCAGGGAAGCTTATTCTGATTTCTGGGGGACTGAGTGGTTGTTCTGTGGCCTTGTTCAATGTGAGTGTCGATGCTGCATGTTCAGGGTGGCTGATGCCACTTCCCACCTTTAGTTAGTTTAAGCGAAAACAAGCGCGGAGCTTGGACGTGTCGGATTGCTGTGCTGTCAGCAGCCAAGGTGAGAACGGAGCTTGACTTGAGCTACAGCTGGATGGGAGGTAGGGAAGGAGAAATCTTGTACTGGCTTTTGATCCAGTTCAAACCTGACTGGCATGTTCATATTGAATAAGAAGTAATGGTTTGCTAATACATCGTAAGCTTAAATCCTGCTTATCCTGTTCGGGAAGGACAAGGATGATTCTTTGCACGCTCTTGCCGGATCAAAATCTGAAGCTCCGGTGTGTTTCTTACACGTCAAAGACTTGCAGCTGAACAATGAAGCAAGAGGCTGCTGCTCGGGGAGGAGGAAGGAAGGGATCGTTCGATTTCACTCTGCTGGTCTCAGTATTTGAGATTTGCCTCTCAGGGCACCAGCCCTCACGCGGTGCTCAGCCCGGGTAGTTGTACGTCCGGGAGGGGAAGAGAGGTGCTCCCAGCGAACCGACATGCTGCTGCCTCGGCTCCTCTCGCTGCCGTCGCAAGGGATTCGTGGCCGTGGGCTTGATCCCACCAAACCGCAGCTGCTGCCAGGCTCTCGGCTGTCTCTTCGTCGGGGACCTGCTCAGCGTGGCTCTTGCCCGATCTCGGCAGCTGCAGCTCAGCCAGCGCAGAGACTGCTGGAGTCCGAGAGCCAATTTATGTTCGAGGGCAGAACCTGGCTCCGAGGTGCAACACCCCTTAATGGGGTTGCAGATGAGTCATCGAAGACCTTTTAATCCCCCTTCTAATTGTTGTCTGCAGCCCTAAGTACGGTGATAGATGCCTCGGCCACTGGCAGAGCTGTTCGAGCAGCGTGTGCTGCAAGCTGCTCTTCTGTTGCCTTTCCGTTCTTTAATTCCCTTGCTGTCAGCTCTGTAACAGCCGGTTCTGTAAGAATTGGAACGGTGGAATCGCAGGATTGCGAGGAGCTGTTGTGAGTTTGTGGGAGTCCCGTTCTCATGCGAAGGCAGCAGCAATGCCAATATTAAAACAAGAATCAGCCTTTGCCCATGACCAGCGGGGTAAATTCTGGTGTGTCAGGGGAAGCAGCAGACACCACGGATGTAGGCAGATGCTCTCGAGGTTAATATTTCTCTTAACCAGCGTAGTTCTCGGTAACTAATAAACTTTGAGACCTTCAACTCCATGCCTGAGCTTGAAGCGAGTCAGTCTCGGGGTGCTTGCCAAGGCAGTCTGCCAGTTCCTGTCGCTCCACAGCAACGCTTCCTTAATTTTAACGCTTTGCCTTCTAAGTAGCACTAGGAGGAACCTCCCCGGCAGAGACTGGCCGAGAAGACGCTGGCGGTGACTATGCACAAAGCCATGCAAGCCAGAAAAACCCCGGGCCGAAGCACCCAGGTCGTACCTGAAAGGGTGGGTCACTGTGAAACCCGCGTCCTGACCCTCCGTTGCGAAGCGCTGCTAGCTCTGGCTCTCTTACAAGCAGTGGAGTATCTTTACGAGTAAAAATGTGTGTGACCTCGTTCTTTTCCTTCTCGTTCTGTGCTGAGCTGGGCCTGCGCTCCCACCTTTAAGCTGCTCGGGGGGGGGATCGGGGGTGGGCGCTCGATGGCTGAGCCTCGGCCTGTTCCCCAAGCACGCCCGCCCCGGGGGCCTTGCTGGTGTCTGGCTGCTGGACTGGGGTGCCCAGGGCTCTGAGGATGAACCTCGCTGGGTTGATTTCCCCCGTGTCCCCCCCCCCCATGTGTCCCCCAGTTGTCCCCCCATCGTGCTCCATGTCCCCCAGTCATTCCCCAAGTCCCCCATTCACCTTCTGTGCCCCTCCCCGAGTCCCCCAGTCACTCCCCTTGTCCCCCCTGTGTCCCCCCCATCCCTTCCCATGTCCTCCCAGTCACTCCCCCTGTCCTCCCGTGTCACCCCGGTCACTCCTTGTGTCCCCCACTCCCCCGGTGTCCCCCCCCATCTGCCCAGTCCTTCCCCATGCGCACCCCACTCATAAGCAGTGTCCCCGTATCACCCCCCGTGTCTCCCCATCACTCCCCATGTCCCCTCCAGTCACTCCCAGTGTGCCCAGTCCCCCCCATGTCCCCTCTGTCCCCCCACCGTTCCGTGTCCTCCCAGTCACACCCAGTGTCCCCCTCCCTCTGCCCCCCCAGTCACTCCGTGTCTCCCCCCCAATCGCTCCCATGTCCTTCCACGCATACTCCCATCACTGCCTGTGTCCTCCTCATGTCCCCCCAGTGTCCCTGTGTGTCCCCCCCCGTGTCCCTGTCCCCCCCCAGTCACTCCTCTGTCCCCCCATTCCTTCCCCCGTGTCCCCCCATCACTGTCATGTCCCCCCCATTCGCCCCCCGTGTCCCCCCCCATTCGCCCCCCGTGTCCCCCAGTCACTGCCATGACCCCCATCATGTGTCCCCCTATTCCCCCCTATGTCCCCCCAGTCACTCCCCACCACCCTGTGTCCCCCTATCACTCCCCGTGTGTCCCCCCAGTGTCCCTGTCCCCCCCATCACTCTCATGTCCCCCCGTCACTCTCGTGTCCCCCCATTCGCCCCCCTGCGCCCCCCCCAGTCACTCCTGTGTCCCCCCATCACTCCCGTGTCCCTCCCGTGTCCCCCCTCAGTCACTCCCGTGTCCTCCCCGAGTCACTCCCGTGTCCCTCTCGTGTCCCCCCCAGTCACTCCCCTGTGCCCCCCCCCCCCCCCCCCCCCCCC
>NC_048917.1:1092507-1129185 GCF_011077185.1 Oxyura jamaicensis | reverse complement strand
GGGGGGGGGATCCCGATGGGGGGGGGGGGCGGGGTTGGCGCCTCCCGCATGCGCGCTGATGGCGGCGGGGCCCGGAGGGGCGGTGGCAAAATGGCGGCGGCAGAGGCGGGAAGCGGCGGAGCTGAGGGGACGGCGGCGGGCGGCGATGGCGGCCCCGGGGCGCTCGGCCGCGGGCAGCTCTTCACAGCCGTGGTGGACACCTTCATGGAGAAGCTGGTGGCGGCGGGGAGGTGAGGCTGGAGGGGAGGGAGAGGGGGGAAAGGAAGGCGCCCCCCCGGTGTGTCCGCCCCGGTGGTTGACGCCCGGTCCCCCTTTGTGGCTTTGCAGCTACCAGAGGTTTGCCAGCTGCTACCACCGCTTCTACAGGCTGCAGCCCGAGGTGACCAGGAGCATCTACGACCAGTTCGTATCCCAGCTGCAGGCTTCCATCAAGGTGAAAAGGGGAAGGGGCTCCCTGGGGAGACACGAGCTGCAAGCCCCAGGCGTAAAAACCCGCAGCGCGGTGCTTTGGGGGGGGTGCCAAATACACTTTTAAATCAGAAAAAAAAGTTAGAAATCCCCCCCCCCCGGGTAGTCTGCCAGGCTTTATTTTCCTCAGGAGAAGCTGTAGCCTTCCCCTGGAGAGAACCGAGGGCAGGCAAGCCGGGCGATGCCCCTGCCCGCTTGGTTCGGGTCCCGCTGAATCCCTCTGGTGCCTTCCCCGCCAGGAGGAGATCCAGGAGGTGAAGAGAGAAGGGAACCTGGAGGAGCTCTTTAACTCGCTGGATAAGATCGTGGAGGAGGCGAAGGACCGGGAAGAGCCCGCGTGGTAAGGGCTTTTTGGTGGAAGATGGTTTGGGAAGCGTATGTGGGCGCTTCAACAGCTGGAGTCAGCTCCACGGGATGTTTGCGTCCTGCTGGTGTGCTCTGTAGGTCTTGGGGGATCCCTTGGGGTCTTGGGGGATCCCTTGGGGTCAAGGGATCTTTCAAAACCTCACAGACCTTAACAGCAATGCCGTTGTTTCTAAAACATCTGAAAACCGTTCCGTCTGTGCTTCCCTGAGCCATGCGCCTGTGCTTTGTGCAAGGAGGGAGCTTAGTGCTGGTGGGACCAGAATGGGGAGAAACTCAAAAGAGTTCTGAGAAATTCAGAAGGCTGGCTCAGCCTGTAGCCTCTGTTGCAATAGAAGAGCTCACATCGATGCTTGTTGTTGGAACGTGTGGCTTAGGGGCTCCGCAGGTACTGGCAGTTGCGTGAGCTGCCTTTGTTTGCCCTAATGGCAGACTGGGTCTTTTAATCCAAAGCATCGTAATCAAAAGCATCAAAAGCATCGATTCCTTGTTTCTGTGTTTGGGGAAGTTAATGACATCTCCTGCCTCTGCACCTCAGCGGAGTTGAGTTGAATCCTCCCCAAACTGCAGAGTTTTGGGGAGGATTCCCTCTCTTCACGTGCCCCGCAAGGGGCTTTACCACGGGTGCACCTCAGATCCTTACCTTACATCTGCCCTTTTGCACATCCAGCCGAGGGCAGTGCTAAAGGTAAATTGCTGGGGTTGGTGAGCTTGATACGTTTTGGCAAAGCACAGCTTGCAATTACACTGAGACTAATTGCTGTGTGGAATCGAGGCCCTCGGGTGGCTTCACGTCCTGCTCATTCGCAGGCGTCCCAGCGGGATCCCAGAAGAAGACATTCGCAGCGCCGTGGTGCCCTACCTCCTGAAGCACAAGTCGTACCTGCAGAAAGTCCTGAAGGAGAAGGAGGAAGAAAACAGGAAGCTAGCAGAGTCCGTGCTCGCGGGGAGGGATCAGATTGCTAAGCTGCAGCAGCTGATAGACACTCGCAGACAAGCCTGGCAGGTAAAAAAATAATACTTTAAAAATCCTCTTCTTTGCAGCATCAGCCTGAGAGAAATGCTGTTCTGTGCTAGCAAACGGCTGCGCTATATTTAAGCCCTTCACTCCTGAAAGGCCTCACAAGGAGCCAAGCTCTGCTGACGCTCGCCTGGGAGACCTGAAAATTTTCAGTGGAAGCCTTGGATGGTTTTCCCCAGGCGCTCCCAGCGTGTGCTGAGTAGGATGTTACAGGGGGCAAATGTTTAAACTCGGTGGGTTGTGTTCTGTACGTGCTGGGGGCAGCGGTGCACGCGAGGCTCCGTTTTACATCGGCCTGCTTTGTGTCCTGAACACTGGCAACTGTGGAGAAAAGCACCGTGCTGAATTCGGTGGTGGTTGTTTTCCTTCTAGGCAATTAGTAAGGAGCAACGAGAACTCATCATGACCTTCAAGGAGCCCCAGTGAGGAAGCAGAGGGATTCTGCACCTTGCACGCGGGAATTTTATCTTCATCTCTGAAGCGCTGACGATGCCTCGGGAAGTGGGACACCGTGTGGCACGTGCAAACCACGCGAACCTGAGTTCATCTTGTCCGCCTGAAAGAAACTTGCGGCAGAACCAGAAAGTTGCTGGACTTGCACAATTTGGTCAAAGTTTGTCAAGAGCTATGACAGCGCGTCAGGATGTTTGGGAACAGAGGACAAATTTGTATCCCCCCACTCCACTCAACAAGGCGAGTCCCCCAGGTCTGATAGCCAGAGCACGTCCGTACGTTCACACGCTTCCTTACCTCTCACACGTCTTCTTTGCACTATGACGAGTGTGATTCTGGCCTGCTACAGCCAAATTTGAGACCTCCAAGGCATTTCAGGTGCATATTAGAGAAAAGTCGGTGCCTTATGCATGAGAAAAGCGCAGAGGCCGGTTGTGCCGCACTCAGGAGTGAGGAGCCCACATCAGACTCCTGTGCCTTGCTTTCGTAGGTGTTCGTGTCCAGTTCCCCTTTCTTTAAATAACTCTGCCCGCGACCCATGAGAAAAGACGTCAGCATCTGCCTTGTCACATCAGGCTCCTCCTTGCCATATATTCTTTTTTTTCCCAGCTATTTTCCAGCCCTGCTCCACCCCCCACAGACGAGCCAAGTACGCGTGGACGGCACTTGAGAACCACAGTGCAAAGGACCCAGGGACCTGTCCCTTGTTCGTGGGGAGCTGAGCAGGGCTTAGCCTGGCCCTGCTGTGGCTTTGTGGGCTTGCGTAAAGGGACTTAACATTTTCCCGAGAAACCTTGTTGATTTTTTGCATCTGTAAGCCATGGGTTTGGTTATACCCCCCAGAGCAGTTCTTCACCGTCCCCTCTGAGATTTGCCAGCCACGGAAGCAGGCACTTCACTGGAGTCTGCCTGCGAGGGCCGTACTGAAACCCTGCACGCGAGGCTGCTCTTCAGAGTGAGGAGAAGGTCCTTCATCTGAGCTGGGAAGGTAACGAGGAGACTTACTGGGCCTGGCACGGATCAGTCACAAGCAGATGCCAGATCTGCCAGAGGCAGCAGGTCCTCTGCCTGTCTGGTCACCTGTCATCCCCCTGGCCTGCATTGCACATCAGCTATCAGTGAAAGCTGTCTGGTGCGGTGTTGAAATCCGAATTCTGAGAACAAAGGTAGCAATTTCCACCAAGCACAAGCCTCTGTTTTCAATTAGAGGCAGTTACAGCCTGTGATTGACTGACTGAGGCATATTTTCCTTTTGTCATAAACAAACCTTCCCTTGCTGCATTATAATCTAAATAAATTGGGGCTGTTGCTTCCCCCCCCCCCAGTCTTGGCTCCGGCTGTGCTTGCTTGGCCCACGTACTCTGTAGTTTTATGGGTTTGTTTGTCAAAGGCTCTGGCTTCAGGAATTCTCTCCTCCTCCGCCCCAAAGCCTCCGGTTCCGCTTTTCAGGACAGGGCTGGATTTGTAGGATCTGAAAGTCTGGGAAGTGGTCAGGATCCCAAGGAGGAATGTCCTGGGCAGCTCCTGGAAGCTCGAGCTGCTCGGAGTCCTGGAGCCAGCTGCCGGGGGTGGCTGAAGGCCCTGAGCACCGCTCACGTGGAGGAGTCGGGAGGAAGGGGTGAAGGGAGGGAGGAGCCCGAGAGTTCCCTTCTCCGGCTTCTGTCCCCTTCACTGATGCTCAGTGCCTGACCCGTGCCAGCAGCGTGCTTTGTGCTCTCACGAAGCCCTGTTTTGGGGTTTCAAGAGGTGCCGGAGAGGATGTGGCATGGGACAGCTGCGAGGCCAGTGGTGTCTGCTGGCCTTCTCCTCCTGGGACTTGGCGTGGAGAACGGCTGCGCTGACCTCGAGCGGATGCTGCTGACGGACCGCGCGCCATCCCCAGGCAAAAATTACCCCGTGGGCCACGTGTGCCGAGGGGAAACCCCTGTGGATGTTGTCAGGAAATGCTCCCAGCGTGTCTGCAAGCCCGCTGGGAGCCCAGCAGTGAGGGGAGGGCCAGACCCCTCAGGGACTGGGGAACACAGCGAGGAATCTCTCCGGTGCCCCATCTCCCGTCCCATCAGGGGCCAGAGACTCGGTGCTGCCAGGCGGGCACGGCCGCGGGCACCAGCTGCTCTGTGCTGGCCCAGGGCCGTGTTTCCCTCCCTGTGGGCTCCGGCTGGTCGCAGGGGAACTGAGTTCACCCCAAACCACAATTGCCGCCTGTGCCGGCAGCTCCCAGCCCCAGCGGATGCGCTGGAAATAGCCCTGGCGGGGCTGCGGGGCCCCTCCTTGACAGCGGTCGTGGCGCCCTATAAAGCTGCACGGGGACCAGGGGCTGCAGCGAGCGCAGTGCTGCACGGCCAGGCACCATGAAGGCCCTCGTCCTGCTGCTCCTGCTGGCCCTCCTGACCCTCGGCCTCTGCCGCAGGGGTATGGGGCATTTTAGGGAGCGACGGGCACCAGGCTGCGGGGAGGGGACCTGTGCCATGAGCTGGGGGGAGCAGAGGGGCTCGGAGAGCTTTAGGGTGGATGGTGCAGTGCTGGGACAGGGATCAGGACCGTGGATCCCTTTGTTAGGCTGGGGGGAAGGGGTCCAGGTGAGGGATCAAAGCAGGGACTGGGCTGGGAGCAGGGCGAGGGTGCAGCCAGCATGGGGCCAAAACGTGCCCGCCCGTGGCACTGACTGCCTCAATCCTTCCCCCGCAGCTTCTGAGCGCTCCGTCAGCGCCGACGAGTCGCCCAGCTCCGAAGGTGAGTGCCTGCAGCCAGATGCGGCCCTGCCACCCTGGGGATGGGGACGGGGGGGGACCTGGCCCTCCCTCATCTCCTGCTCTGTCCCCGTAGCCTTTATCTCCAAACGTGCCAGCGCCGAGATGGCGAGGAGACACAAGAGGAATTATGTCTATGACAGGTAACTCTTGTTCCCCAGCCAGGCTATGCGATGCAATCCCATTTTTGGGGAGGGGTCCTGCTGGCAGGTCCTTTCTCTGGGTGCCTCGCCGTGAGGTCGGGCCCCTCCCCACGCTCCCTGCACGCCCCCATCCATCCCCAGCAGCGTCTACGGAGCTGCACCCGCGTGGAACCCACTGGAGGCCAAGCGCGAGGTGTGCGAGCTGAACCCCGACTGCGACGAGCTGGCCGACCACATCGGCTTCCAGGAGGCATACCGGCGCTTCTACGGCCCCGTTTAGCCCCTGCTGCGATGCGGTCCCACGGGCGCTGTGCTCAGCCCCACCTGCCCCGGGCCACCCTCCATTAATGCTCCTCTCCATTAATTGTGGAAAGAAATAAAGGTGCACACAGTGCAGCCGGCTCCTTTCTAGTCTGGGGGTGGGGGCGGGTGTGCAGCCGCAGCAGAGGCACCTCCATGTCCCCCCTGCGAGGCCGAGGGCTCCCAGCCTCTTCCTCCCTCTCCCAGCACCTGCAGGGCTGAGCAGCATCCGGCCCCATCCCTGGCAATGACCAGCCCGGCGCCAGCGTGAGTTCGGTTTAATTTAAAGCTGCTTCATCCCAGGGATCCCAGGGAGTTATTAAGGGCGGTGATTTCTTAATGAACCAGCACTTCGTTAAGGCCAGGTTTGATGGGGTGGGGGCGGGTAATCGGGCCCCTGGTCCCATGCATGGTGCCGCGGCCGTGGTGCCTTATCCCTTCCTGCTCAACCAGGGTGCACGCGCACACAGCCCCAGCTCCCCTTCCCCAGATTCATCTCCTGCAGCCCCAGCGCTGGCCTGGCCACAGCTCCTGGGGTCCCACGGCACAGGGCCCTGACCCACAGCCCCTGGCTCGGCTGTATTTAAAAGGTGGGGAAACTGAGGCACGGCATGCTCCCACCGTGGGGGGGGCTCCTGGCCCCAGTTACCAGCTCTGGGGGACATCCCTGGTAGGTGCAGGATTAGGACTGGAACCCTGAAGAGGAGGCAAAGCCCCATGGGCTCCCTGCAGCCCCCACGAGGGCCTGGTGCAGTCAGACACCACGCTTGGAACTGGGGGAAGAGCTTCCCAGCAGGAGAAACTGAGGCACAGCCCGGGGGAAGCAGGCCAGCAGCACAGAGAGGACCCAGAAGTCCCAATTTCCACCCTCGTCTCGCCCCTCCCAGGCCCAAAACTCAGCTCAAAAACTGGGGGGGGGAACACACAAAAAGGGAAACAAAACAAAACAACCCCAAGCATCTGGGGACGCCTCCCCAAACCCTGGCACGGGGCTGCGGGGGCGGTGGGCAATGCTCTGCCAGTGCCCCCTCCTCAAACCTCCCTGCGGAGTCCCCCCCCACCCCATCGTTCAGCCAGGACCCTCGTCCCTGCCGCTGCCGCTCGCCTCCCGGTTCCCTGGCCACATTCCTGGGCCTCGGCTGCCTTTTTTCCGTGGCCAAGGGAGGGGAGGGGAGGGGAGGGGGGGCCCTCCCGGGCAGCTCCCGCTTGTTGGCGGAGGTGGAGGCCGGGGCCTCCCTGCCAGGCCTCAAAGGCAGCTTTTGTGCCGAACGCGCTGCCTGCAGCTGACCCCCCCCCCAAACCTCCACCTTCTTCTAGGAGCAGGGCCCTGGGGGATTGCCCCCAGTGTTCGGCTTGGCGTGGAGGGCGCCTGGGCCTCCGTGAGGCCGTGTGGGCACAGGGAGGCTCCGGGCATCAGCTCTTAAGAGCTGGCAAGCCCTTCAGCCAGGGCAGGCGGTGGAGCAAGGTGCTGGGCAGCATCGGCCAAACACCCGCAGGGCCCCACGAGCGCCACCGCAAAGAGCTGGGTGACGGCGAGAGGCAGGGGAAACAAAACCAGTTTAGGAAAGCTTCCCTCACTGGTCTGACTGGGCGCCACCGGCATGGAGGGGCTGGAAGCTCAGGCTCAGTCCATGCCATGGGCGCTGCTCAGGAGGGAGAGGCTGAGCCACGAGCGAGGCCGATGCTGTCAAAGCCTTGGTCCCTGGCGGTTTGCTTTCGGTGAGTTCAGGTTTCAGCTCAGCCGCGGGCACCGGGAGCCACAGTGCCCCGGGACGAGCCGAGCCCGAAAAGCCATCGGCTCGGGGCTGCTTTGCGAGCAGGGCTCGTGCTGCGAGGCTCGTCGCCCACAAAGGAGCCTGGCACCCGCTGTGTGCGTGCGTGGCTGCAGGTCCCAGTGCTGAAAGCCCCTCTGAAAACACCTGCACCAAGCACGGAAAACCCTGGAGGACGGGGACCTGCTTGGGTTGGGGAAGGCAAATCTCCGTGCGGGCAGCAGAGGTGCAGAGGGAGCAGAGCATCCCGGCGAGCGGGGTTGGAGGCCAGGAGGCTCCCCCAGGACTTGGCAGCCCAGGGACGGGGATCCCAGTTCTTGGTCGCCGTCAGGAGGCTTTGCCCTGCCTCAGTTTTCCAGGAGCAAAGCCTTCAGTCGGTGACTCCAGACCGCGGCCGATCCACGGCAGCCAGGCACCCCTCGCAGCGCCGCGCAAACAGAGGTGCAGAGGGTTTGTGAGCGGGGCAGGCAGCGCGTCCGCAGCCTCCCCCAGCACCATGAACGCCAGGCAGCGTCTCAGCACAGCCTGCTCGGGCTGCAGGAGGCACTTCCAGACCCTCTGGATGGGTCGGGGCTGGCAGCTCCGGCTCCCTTTTGTGCGGCCACGGGCAGCGGGGTTGGGATGCAGCCCACGTCTCGCCCTGCAGGAAGAAGTCGCCCAGAGTTTATCCTCCCCCCGGGGAGCCGAAGGCCAGGTTCACCTCTTCAGAACCTCCCTTCCTCACCTCCCCACTGCTGGCAGCCTCCAAAGAACCACAGAGCGAGGGTAAATTATATCGGTGCCTGGCTTGATGCTAGCAGATAAAGAAGCTTTGGTGTGAATGAATACAGGGAGTGGAAGACCCCCCCCACACCTCCCCCCTTTTTCTTCCCCCTAAAAAAACACCCCCCCAGCTCCCCCAACGCCTGGCATAGTCCCTCAGAGCCTGCCTACAAGTGTCCTCCCCAGGATGGAAGCAGGGGGTAAAAGCGAAAGGAACGAAGGGAAGAACGGCCCCGTTTTCCAGAGGAAGCAGCAACTCGCCCACGTTTCATCCTAACAAACCCAAAGCAAGCCAAATAACGCCGCCAGGTCAAGAAATTCAAAAGGGGGTCAAGATGGCCAGGCTTTGGGCACTTGTTCCCTTCCGAAAAGCACAAAGCTTGGTTAGAAAACTGCGTGTCTGAGAGTTAATTTGTGTATTAAAACGTACCCACCTCTGAAGACACGAAGCTAGAGGAGAAACACGGGCTGGGAATCACCACGCAACGCGGGGTACAAACGTCTCGTATTTTATTAAGCTAGTCAAGGTGTTCGGATCACAGTCAGACACATGCCGTGAGAGCCCCCCAGCTTCTCGTCCCGGCCGGGTCCGACAGACGCCATCAGGCCCCCAGCGAGAGCTACCCGAGCACAGATCCACAGGCTGGCTTTCGTTTGTGCTACGAAGAGGCTCGAAGGAGAGACGCGTGCCTCTCGCCTCGCACCAAGCAGCTCGGTGCCAGCGGGCAGAGGCAGGACCCGCAGCGCGGGGCTCCTGCGGCAGCCCTCCCGCCTTGCCCGTTCTCGCAGCCGCCCCATTTTTGCCCACCTTATTTCCTGCCCCCCTCCCCGGGCAGTTCTGCTGGACGTCAAGAAGGGAAAAGCCTCCGCTGCGAGCCCAAAATCTGCGGCACCGCAGCTGGCATCAGGCTGAGGCGAGCAAGGATGGGAAGCGGAAGGAAGAGGCGCTTGGCACAGCCCGGGAGACGGCCGAGCAGGCGGCCAGCGGGCACCGGGGCCATCGTGGCCACCCACCGCGGCACGGGGACCCGGCCAGCCTCGGCCACCAGGAACCTGCCCTCTCCTGGAGCTCCCCCCAGCTCCCTTCTGAGAGCTCAGCGTGATGGGAACAGAAAGGAAAGGAGATCAAAGCCCAGAAACGCACGCGAAACACAATAAAAACAATGCTTTTAGCCCACAACATTTTTTTTTTCCTTTTTTTTTTTCTTTTTGCTCTGCTTCCCAGCACGGAGGGGGTTGGGGGGGCAAGCTCGGAGCCGGGACGGGAATAGCACCACGGGGATTAGCGCTGGACCAGACCTGGCTTTTCCAAGGCTCGACGACCGCTGCCCAGCTGAGGCAGGCCGTGGCTCTGGCAGGCTGGCATCAAGACCCCACGGAAGGCTGCGGGGTAACCAGGGCGGGGGGGAAGCGGGGCTCAGCATCTTCCCTTCACCCCACCTTAAAGGTGTGAAGCTGAGCCTCCGTCAGACGGTACCACGCAGCTTGCCACCTTCCCCGAGGCTGTTTTGCTGCTGTGCTGCCCTGGAAGGGCTCCGGCTTTTCCAGTTTCAGCTCTCTCTGCCTGGGGCCACGCGTCCCTCGGGTCCTCCACCGCAGTTGTGGGTTCCGGAGGGGAAGCAGGGTGGCAGGGGGAGGTTTCAGGTGCTTTTAGGTCGCCCTCTCTCCCCCACTTGGCCCAGACACCACGCACTGAAAGGTGGAGCCGGGCGGTTTTTAAGATGTCCCTTTGAAGGGCTGGGGCCTTTTCCTGCTCTCCAGGTGAAAAACAACCAGCGGGGTTACGTTAAAACCTCTCAGGAGAGCAGGGCGGGCACCAGGGGATGTTGATGAGAACAGGGAGACAGCCTCGGTGCCTCTCAGAAAAAACAAAAAACCCTCTGACCCTGCCCTGGGGCCCCTTAGGAGGGCTCCAGCCCTGCACTGGCCCTGGCCCCGTAGCGCCCAGCTCCCAGCCCTGGTCCTGGCCCCGCAGCAGCTCCGGGAAGAACCGAGACGCTCTCACCGTCAGCACGAGGGGCATCGCCTTTTGGACGCCGCTTTATTTGCGTTGCTCTTTTCCCCCCCTCTTCGAGCTCCAGCCAAGGGAGTACCTGGCCCAGGGCAAAGCTGAGGAACGTCCCCAAATCCTCGCCCTCTGGATTTCAGAGGAGCAATCCCCCCCCGGTGGAACCCCACATGCTCCCTTCGCCCTAGGTGGCGGGAAGGGAAGGGGAGTTCGGCCTCGGGACTGCAACCGCAGCCAGGCTTCAGCTCGAGCAGCCCTCCACCAGCGAGCTGCGGACTGCAGCCCCTCCTGACGTGCAGCAAGGAGGAGGACGGTTTTCTTCAGCAGCAGGAAAAAAAAAAAAAAAGCACAGTCCAGCAGCCAGCCATGCCACCGAGCCAGGCCCCTGGTGAACAAGGAGTGTATTTCAGCATAACCCAGCAGCACCCTCCAGGCCAACAGAGGGTGACTCTGCCCTCCACCACCCCGCCTCGCTCCGGCCCCGGCGCCGAGGGCCGAGTCCCGCCGGGGGATTCTCTTTTCTTTTCCCGTCCCCATCAGATAAAAAAAATCATGAGCTAGGCAAACAAACGGCTTCGAATCAAAGCAGTGGTGGCACTGGAGGAGCGACAAGCTTCGCAGCCCGCCTTAGATCTCCAACTGTGCCCAGGAAGAGGCAGAGTCTTTGACTTCTGTTGGTTCCTTGGTTTAGCCAAGCAAAGCCCCGCAGGTTTCAGGAGAAGCTGCAAAAGGGAAAAACCTGCAGGGAAGCGCTGCCACTCTCCCCTCTCCCCTCGCCTTTCAGATCGCTTCTCCAAGCGCGTGGCCCTTGTGGGGCCAGCTCCAGGCGTGACTGAAAGCTTGGCATCTCTCTCCGCTGTGCTACAAGGCTGCGGGCTGCACAGGAACAGCAACTGCAGGACAAACGAACCACCTGGGACTTGTGCTGTTTTGTGTTTGTTTGTTTGTTACCTGAAAACAAGGAACATCCCGCCACGCCAGCACGACGCGTCGCGGGAGGAAGTCCGCCCAGCTTGGAGCGCGTTACTTGTCTTTGCCGCGCGACGCCCCCTTTTGCAGCAGCTCCCGGCTGGCCCACGTGAAAAACACCCCAACGCGGAGGACTAGTGGTTTTTACTTGCATAGCTGCTGGTAGTTCACGTGGGCAGAGACGGCTGGGTCTTGATTACATCGACACAGATGAGCTACGCAGAGGCCGTCCGGCCCGTCTCGCACTGCTCAGCTGTCCTGGGAGCAACCCCTATCTTCATTTCCAGGCATCGGCACGCGACGGGACGTCAGACGCGGGTCGCTCGAGACGCTGGCAGGGTGGAGGTCTGAAAGGTCCCTCGCAGGTCACGCGGGGAATTCGATCTTCCAGCATCCACCCGTGGAGCATCTTCCCTTCTCTGCGGGATGCTAAAAGCGCCGAACGGTTTTTGAGCTCGGTCCCGGGCAGCGGCGGGCGCCGCGCTGCCTCTGCCTGCCCTGGAGGGATGCGAGGAGGGGGAACGCGACCGCTCCAGTTCTGCCGCCCTCTCTAGCGGGACGTAGCAGCAGTGGTGTCGGAACAGCCAGCAGGATAGAGAATGGCTTTGAGATCCTACTTCCTCTTTCACGCCTCACTGCAAGACTTTAAAAAAGGAAAAACAACAAAGAACAAAGAGGCATTGGGACTGCTGGAGCTGTCTGCTGCTTGGATCCGTCTCAGTCTCTGCATTCACACCAAGCGGCTGAGCCGTACTGGGGGTTAAATCCGGCGTGGTTCTTCCTCTTCCAGCGACTCTGCTGGACTCGACTCCTTTTCTCCAAGGCCTAATGCTGGAAGCAAAGAAGTGGGAGGGACCGGGGAAGGGGAAAAAGGAGGAGAAGACAGGGGAAGAGTCCTTTTCACCTCTCTCGAGCAGCCAGGTCAATCTCTTACTGCTCACGAAGTGTGCAGCTTGCACAGGAAGCAAGGACGTGCACCAAGCCCACCGGCGCACGTCGCGCAGCGCTCTTCTCGCAGGCCAACGTCCCTTTGCACTGAGCCCGCTCCATGGGGACAGGGAAAGGAAATAAATATGCTTGTTCCAAAAAAAAAAATTATATTAAGAGCTTTTTTTCCCCCCCTTTTAAATAGCATCATTGTCTCCTTTTCTCTCTGACATCGGAAGAGTATCCAGAACCCCAAAGGAACTCCACTTTTTTTTAATATTATTTATATATATAAAACTAAGAATTGAAAAGAAAAAAAAATCCTTGAAAAATAATTAATTCAAAGGGGAAAAAGGAAAAAAAAAAAAGTATGTTTTCCTGTCACCAGATCGCCAAGCAAAGGCTTAACGCTCTTTGGATCTTCTTTGCCAAGCTGGGAGGGCTCCGTTTCTGCTGCGCTGGTTTGGTTTCGTTTCACTCAAGCCCACGCTTTAGAAGCCGCCTGCCCGTTTCAGATGACCAAAGCAAGCTTGGGTGGGGAAGGAGGGGGGAAAAAAAAAAAAAAATGAACGACTGCCCGTCTCTCGCCCGTCCCTGCCGACTGGGAGAAGGGCAGAGCTCTGCCTCAGCCGTGCCGAGGTGCCTCCCTCTTCTCAGAGCAGTTGGCGCCGTCGGAGATGTACAGCCGTCTGGTCGGGGTGCAGGTGGCGGGTGTCCGTGTGCGTGCCGAATCAGGTATTTTTTTTTTTTCTTCTTTTTTGTCTTTATTTTTTTTTCCTTTTTGTAGGTATTTTTGTCATTGTCGTTGCTGCTGCTGCTTCGTGGCTAAGTGTCGCCTGGATTTTTGTTTCCTTTGTTCAGACGCTGCACGTTCCGAGAGGGGGAGAGAAAGGTACACCAACCCGATGCCCTTCTGAACATCAGCCCATCTCTTTCCACTGCTTGTAGAACTCCAGAACGTTTTTTATTTCTACGCTGGCGCTGGTGGCTGCCTGGATGGCAGACTGCAAGCAAACAGACACGACAGGTTATTTTTTACTTGCCCTTCACAACCTGGAGATTCTCAGACACAGCTTGTCATGGCTAAAAGGCCCAGTTCTCCTTCACGCTGAAGTTGCCGTGGCATGAAAGGCCTGCACAGACACACAAATTGCTTCTCTCTCCTCCCCCGGGATTACTTTGCACCACTACAGCATGATGGACCGAGGGGCCTTCAAGGAAATATGCGTAGGGACCAAGAGCTTCCAACTAAATCTGGGAAATCCGGGACTTACTACTTCACTGCAGAAAACATTTTAAAAAAAAAACCCACCCCTTGCCAACCGACCCGATTTTCACCTTGCCAGGAAGCAGGAGGGCTGAGCTCAGCACAGAGTTACTGACCTGCATGGGTGCTGAGAGCGCGCTTGGGTCTTCCAGCTGAAAGCCTGTGATGATGGTGACCATTCCCGTGGTGTCATCCTCTCCGTTCCCTTGGGACACTGTCAGCTGTTTGCAGCTGTCCAGTATTTTATAGAGATTCCTGCCACGCAGATGCAAGAAAAAGAGAAAGAGGGGAGACCACTCGTTTGTGCAAACAGTTTCAAATACGCTCAGGATGATGCACTGAAAGCAGGGCTGTTTCTCTGTTGCCTGGTGAGGGCTTTTCTGAGACCCCTTCTTAGGGCCAGAAGTGTTTGGTGCTATACTCGATGCACAGGTGGACGCCCTACCCCTCTCTCTGGGGAATCTGACTGTCACCCACACAGAGCATCAAATCAAGCAAGCTGTGTGCCTGGTCCCAGCGCTAACACTTCTCTCCAGAACCACCTGCCTGCTGGGAATCAGGCTCAGACATCTCCAGATGCTGTCATCTTACCAGGCGTCTAAATCTTGTCTCTTCAATTTATGCCTCTCAAAGCTCTTCCCGACATCTTTCTGGCAACGAATGTATCTAAGGAAAGATCAGAGTCACTGAGCTCACACAGAGACCGTCACACAGACTGAAGTCAATGCTCTACAACAGGTCGATCAGGGTCCCCGGGCACCTTTGGCAATGCTGGCTTTTATCAACCAGAACAATACCTAAAGGATGGCTCCAGAAACCCCTTGTGAAGCCCCTCAGACCACCTCCCCCCCCCCCCATCGCCGTCGCTGCGTGCACCTCACAAACCCCACAAGTGTTTCCAAGGGTGCCAGCCCTGACACAGGCCTTGAAGGTGCAGTTGGCCCTTGCAGAAGTGCTGTTGTTTGTCCTGCTGCAGCAAAGCCGGGCCATACTGATAAAGGAGCTGCAACTCCGCTCCTCAGAAGCCGCCACATCTCATGGCCAAGCAGCGACTTCAAGCCCATCTGGAGAACCGGCTGCCCGATCTGCTACTTGGCCACCTCCCCTCTTGCCAAGTTCGTTCCTGAGGCCCGGCTTTCCCTTGGCCCACCCCTCACTCTGCTCTAAGGGATGAGCAGCTTGCTCCCAGCTCTGATGTTTCTTTCCATCCCCAAACACCCCCGTTACACAACCAAGGGCAAAGCGCATCTCTCTCCCGTTCTCACCTGTTTCCCTTTTTAAATTCTGCCTCCAGATACCGGATGCTGTCCCGAGCACCTGCGTTATCCTTTTTCAGGAAGTCTAAGCCATCGATCACTAACAGAAAAAAAAAAAAGGAACAGAGACATCTGGCTTACAGCGATACTTCTGCAAGCTAATCCAGATGCGTCGGGCACTTCTCATCCCACGGAATTCTCTCTCCACAGCAGCAGTTGCTGGGATAGGATGCAAAGGGGAGGGCGAACAGGACCTCTCTCTTTTTATATATATATTTTTGATACACTTCGTTAGATCCCAAGCATGAACCACACATAAAACAGGCCCCAAAAGGGACACGGAGAAACCGTGGCTCAGCTGCTGCAGCCATCCTAGGACGGAAAGGAGCCACCTTGGCTCACCACGCTGGCTTCCCAGCAAGCGGGGGGCAGGCAGGCTCGGCTGCGTGACACGAAGCAGAGTTCCCGTACCTATTCGAGGGATGATGATGATGAACCTCCCGCTGGTGGCCAACTGCTTGACAACAGCCAGGTGCTGGCAGAGGGCCTGGGTGTCCGGGACAAGGTAAGGAGACATGGCTGACTGCGCTTTGGGCTGCTGGAGACTTCCCTCCAGCTGAGAAACCTCCAGCTGAAAAACACACGCGCAGAGACGCTTTACGTTACGCTGAAACAAACCACCAAAGAAGGCAAGCTCTCCCTCACGGTGCCCCGTGCGGCCCTTCCAACCTTCCAGCACAGAGAAGCCGTGCAGGAAGCAGAGGGCTGGAAGTGGTCGGTTCCACCCCACCCATCTTTTGCTGAGAAGACTTCCTACTTCTGCACGGAAGGGGAGAAATAAGGAGATCTCCCTCTTCCCTTCCCAGTTTCAGACATTTCAGGGGCACCATTCTGCCAGTGTTTAGAGAGCAAGCAGAGATCTCCTACCTGCAATCGGAGCTGGGCCATATCTCTCATTAGCCTGTTCCGACGAGCTTCCTCTGCAGCCTAGTTACAAAAACAAACTTCCAAATCAATTAGCAGGAAACACAAACTGACACAAGCATCCACTTCCAGGAACAGGGCGAAAAGGGGACACCCGAGTAGCTTTCGGAGGGTAACAGGAGCAAAACTTCCAACTCCAACCCCAAATCTGTGACCGTAGTTCCAATTTAATAGGAATTATATAGGAAATTGTGCCAAGCAGAGAGAATGAGCCCACCTCTGCCAACTCACCATGTGGAACTGGGCTTGGGCCTGGTGCAGCAAGTTGTCTTGCTCTGACTGTGCGATGCTGATAAAGATCCCAAGCTCTGAGTTGAACTGCAGGATGCTGCCCTGCAAGCGGGTGATGAAGTGGCCAAAGCTCCGAATGCAGCAAATCCGAACGACAGACTGCAAAGAAGCAGAAAACAACCCTCAAAGGAAAGATTTCTGATGAAAACGTGCTGCTGAATAGAGAGATGTGGAGAGGGCTGCAGGAAAGGCTACAGCTGGCCAGAAAGCTGAGAAGCGTTCGGTGTTCGCAGACTGGGTTTTCCCCAGCTCGAGGAAGCTCCAGAAAACATCCACAGGCTTCCCCTCAGAAATCTCTGCTCAAGCTGGGAAAAGAAATCAAACGAAACTACAACCTCCACACTTATTTTGGGGCAGGCACTGCTCTTTGTTGCGCTGCTGGGAGAAGGCAGCAAAAGGTGAGCTCGCATGGGATGTGACGTTGGTGTTCTTTGCTCCAGCTGCCCCAGCAGGTTGAGATGACATTCGAGACCTCACCCAGCTGGACTGTGATTTAACAACATGGGGTTAAGATGGTAGCGTATTCCCCACCCCAAAGGAAGCAGACTAGTCCAGCAATGCAAAACAGAAGAGCAGTTGTTTGTGTTTTCTTTTTAATCTGAAGACAGCCGCACTACCCCAAAATTATCACCTTGGTCCTTTGCATTTGGGAAAACAGACGGAAATGCTCTGTGAGGGCACACAGAGCCCCAAAACATAACGTTTCCCTAACTTCTGCATTTTCTGGAGTAGGATCACAGGATGTATCCTGCAGCTCTGACCCTTTCATCCAAGGCAGGGCAGAGATAAAAACGTTTCTGTCCAGACAGAGAAGTCAGGAGATTTCATGTGGCAATGCTGACATGTGACTGTGCTTCCTTTCATAGTGATTCTGACAGAGAAGGGAAGGGAAAGCACGCTGGTTTTTTGGACACAGATGACTTCAGCAACCAGCAATAATAACATGAACTCAGACTCAGAGCTTTGAGTCTCTCCGGGGTCTGTTTTGGTACTAAGAAGAACTGGATCTTCACCTGCACAGCTAAGACAGGCTGCGCTTCCAGAAAGGCAAATGCAGTTCATGCCAAGATTCAGGATTTCCCCTGACTCACCTCCTCCACTGCCGAGAAAATTGGCCGGTCCTGCTCAAAGTTAAACCTCTTGTGTGCGTTTTTCAGAGGGGGCAGATTTCGCAAGGCCACATCTTCTGGGAGCAGCAAGTTGGTGTGCAGGTCTGGCAGCTCAGCGCCGCTCAGCATGTCCTTGACTTCATTACAAAGGTCCAGTCCTGGGAAGGAGGGAGGAAAAGCAAACCAAGACACGCTGATTGAAACAACTGGTGCAGAGACAGAGGAAAAATGCTCGAAGGCACACAAGGCACAACGAACAAGGGCGGAGGTTTATCGTTACTGTGAACGCGTGCTGGGGGAGGAACACTGTTCACAAAAAGGCCACCCACAAAACGAAGAGTAACCGGTCCAAACAAGCTGCTGAGGCGTACCACTTCAGAAAAGCTGCAGTGTGGAGGGTCAGCTTTCCCATCCCTTCCAAAAGACAAGCATCCCTCGAAACTATGCTTAACACCCACGTGGATATTTAGGCTGAGGCACAGGGCACGTCATGAGCATCCAAATGCTGAGAACTGATTTCTACGATTGCCACGGTGGAATCAGACCCGTACTTACGGTCTTGATTCCAATCCGGGTGGCCACACAAGGACTCCACGCACACAGGTGCGAGAGTTTAGGTTACAGTCAGCCCTAGATAATGGATTAATAGGGCTGAAGTCTAAAGGACAGTATTTAACTGGAGTGGTGTTCAAATAAGAAAATAACACACGGAATAAGTCACTTCGCGTCGGGCTTAAAGCAATCTGCTACTGGAAACACGGAAAAATCACGGAGGACCAGGCTTGCTGAAACACTGCGTTGCCCTTTTCCTTCTCCCGTACCTGATTCCTGCAGGTCTGCAGCAGAAGGCAGAAGGTTCAGGAGCACAGACAGCCTGTTCCACAGGCTCTGAGAGCTCTGCAGGAACAAAACACAAAAGGCCACAGAAAACGTCAGGACAGATGTATGCAATAACCAGGCCACGTGGGCTTCCCGTTATCACAGACCTCAAAATGCTTTAAAAACATAAACTTCACTACGCTCCTTGAGGCCACAATGATCTTCATTCAGCTGGTGGGGTATGGAACCTCACCTGCTGTCCAGGACTGAGCCAACAGCTTAAATTTGCTCTTAGAAGCCCAGCCCGGCCCAGGGGATCTGAACAGACGCAGCCTTGGACCAAACACCGAGCCCAGTTCCCACCTGAGCACACATGATGATGAGGTCTGTGTTTGTCCTCAGCCAGTCCAGGAACACCTTGACAGTGAGAAGCAGCCCCTCGTTGGTCACGATCTCTAGCTTCTCCTGAAGGGATCGTTCGTTCCTGCAGGATTTGTTACTTGAAATGCTTTCCTCAGAGTCGGACACATCATCTGGAAAAATAAAAGGAAAAACAGGATGATGGCAGGCATTAAACCCCCCCCGTATCCTAAAATAACGAGCCATAAAATCACGGCCCATTATTTTATGAGCCAGGGGACCATGGGGAATTTAAATGTTGAATACGTTTTGCTATTTTGTCATTCTACAGACCCAAGGATCTCAAAGCCAGCACCCAGGGCACAGTAACATCCCTTGATGACAACTGCAGGCCAGCTACACGAGTGACCTGAGGTCAAGGTCGCAGCAAGCGTGGAATCAACTGAGTTCTACTACAGTCCCTTATTTTAATTGCTCAGTCACTTCTGTCCATCAGCACAGCAATTATCGTTCAATAAAGGCTCAGAATCAAAAAGGAAGGAAGCAATTTAATCGGAAACCACCCCCAACAGAGCGTTAAAACTCGCCCAAGTTTTGAAACAGCACAGCTGAGGGAAGGGGAGCTCCAAGCCAAAAAGCACAGGGATTAATTCAACCTCTCGCTTTCAACATCTATAAAGGCCACACGATTCAGATACAGTCCTGGATCTGCAACTTCTGCAGAGCCCGCTGAATATATGAAGGAAAATGTTAAGCAGACCAAACCCCCTTTGTTTCTTTCTTTCCCCCAAACTCTTTCAAGTGGCTACAAAGCAAAGCTGGGAGTCACAAACTGTTAGCACGATCTAATACTTCCCCTTCGAATCCTAACCCAGGCAGAGCCTGAATCAGGCCCATTGAGTCTGGCAGCACGATGCAGAAATGTTTCCTTGCTCCAGGGAAGCAGGGAGGAATGACAAACAAGACTGAACAGGCCCATGTGGTTTTATCTGAAATACAAACAACGCCCTGTAGTGCTTCAGAGCTCCCTTCCAAGCTGTTTTTTTTTTCCCAGAGCATTACTCCGCTGCATAAATGGTGTGGTAAGAGAGAAATTACAGCTCCACCTGCTGTGCAGTTCGGTCCAACGCTGAATTCAGCGTGGCAGCGTTCAGAGGGTCACAGAAAGTGGCCCTCAACTCCTCCTGCATGCACCTAGGACACGGCTTCCAGACAAGCTACTACAACAGCTTTGCGGAGTTGGTAACACGATGGCTCATGGAAAACTTCCTCGACTGCGTCTGCGCTGGGAAGGATCTGATCACAGAGATTTCACGTGGGAAAGAGGAAGATAATCCAGACTTCTAATCCCTGCTGGAATTATCCCCAGGACTATCAGAGCTGGCTGGAATTATTATTCTGCCTGCTGAGCAGAACAACAGCTAAAGCTGGCTGGCTGCAGGGGTCTCCTTTGCTCGATCGCACGTGATCCTAGACGTCAGGCAGTAGGAGCAAAGCTCCTCCAGGAAACACCCAGCCCCAGGCTTGTACGGTACGTGGGCAATCTGCTCACCCAAACCTGGCCGAAGGAGAACTTGCAGGATAGAAGGGGGGTGGATTTTGGCAAACAGACTGCTCCAAGCCTGCAGCCCTCTCCACAGAAGCGCAACACGTTTTCAACGAGCGCGCTAATCCTTACCTTGCTCTGCCAAGCTGGGTTTCTCCAGATCCCCGTTGACGCATGGCTTGTTGTCTATTCCGTCCTTTAAGACAGCTGGCTCACTGTTTGGTTTCAGAAGGATGTTGCTGAAAGTGGGAGCCAAGCGAAAGCAGCGTTTGGTCTGAAACAGCTGGGTGGACATAGCTTGGAGATTACTGGCTATGCTCGCATCATTAGTGCTCAGGGAAACGGGTCCATTCACTGCTGAATCTGGGGTCTCAGTTTTAGAGACGCTTGGGATCTTGGAGTCCCCAAGCCCACTGCCATCCACACAGTTTTTTAAGGCCTCTTTGGGCCCACTTTTGCCTCGGCTGCTTCCCTCCTCACCCGGATCATCTTCCATGTCCTCCAAGTCAGACCGAGATTCTTGGCTGTTCATGTCAGAGTCCGTCTCCACATCAAAAGCAGCTTCTGCTTCCTCGTCACTCTTCTCTGAGCCACTTTCTGAGCCATCGCTGCCCTTTGTAGAGCCCTGGCTGGAGTCAGAGTCAAAGCCCTCACTCAGGTCACTCTCATCCACCTTCTGGGGGTGGCGACGGCGACGCAAACAGGAGAGGCGAGAGTATTTCTTGCTTTTCTTGCAGTCATTCTTCCGTTGTTCCTCTTTGGGCTGATGATTGGCCAACTCAGCTTCGGCTTCTTTCTCAATCGAGTTCAAAGGCTCCCGTGGCTCCTGGTCATCTGCAGACATTGAAAACGAGGCCACAAGTTAGAAAAGCACCGATGGCTCACACAAGCTGCTTGCCAGCCCAGAGCCAGGGGAAGCAGCAGCGCAAACTTCAGCCATCACTTCTATTATTGTCTTTCACCAGAAAGAGAAGTAATGACAACCCTGAGAGAATGACTCACACTCTAAAAGGGCAGCCGGAAAGACTTGAGGAGCCTGGATTCCTACAGGCCAAGCTGTGCTGCTCCGTTATCAGGCAGCCTCAACGCTGAACGTTGCCAAACCAGCATAAAACACACGGTGGAATCTTAAATCTTTTCCCCGGCTTTCTGAAGTCTGAGAGCCAAGTGTGACCCACCTAGCAGGGCAAGAGCGCGTGCCAGTCACCTCGATTAAACCAGCCTCTCCACCTCATAACCAGACTGAGTTGACCTAATCCCTTTCCTCGACCAACACGCTCCGAGCCTTTCCAGCAGCCCTTTGTCACCCTGCCAGCTTCAAAACCCAGGCAGGGGAGGAGTCGTTCACTGTTGCTTTTGGCCAGGAAAACTCCAGTCCTGCATTCTGTGAAATGGTACAAATTGGCTGTTTGGAGGGGAAAGATTAAGTGGTTTTATTCTCTGCTCAACAGGCTCCACCAGCAACTAAAGACCTGCTTTGGTCTGAACAGAGATGAGGCGTGAAGAGCAGGGCCGGCCTGCCCCGCAAACTGCTCTGCCCAGGTGTTCTACCTGAGATCATCTCGGTGGAAGAGAAAAAGAGTCCAGTAAATAACAGTGAATGCAGACAGAAAATAAGCAGCACAGACTGGGGTAAATAGATGATGAACAAGCTGCCAAAAGACACAAAACCGTAACTCCTTTCAAGAAAGCAAGCAACTCTCCTATCCCATGATGATTCTGCTACTCACTGAGAGCATCTAAGTGGAGAATGTCTCCCCAAATTACCCGTTTTTGTGGATTTCAGCCCAGCAGTCAAAGATCGAGATGTTTCTAGCACCACTCGGGCACGACGCTACAAAACCCGTGTCCAGGAGATTTAGGAAAGGAAAGTGAAAGCCACCCCTTTATCGACATGCAAGTGGGGAGACCCAGCTTAGTACCACCTCCGTCCTCTTACCTGTGCCATCATTCTGAAAGGCTGGGACTGGATTTTCCCCTTCTTCTAGCTCTGCCTGCAGGCGAATATTGACGTGATTTATCAGGTGGGAGAAGAGGGCCAGCGTGAAAGCAATGGCTGCACTGTACTGCTTTGAACCTGCAACAAGACAGCTTAATGAGGCAGAGGAGACTGACCACTAGCCCAAAACGCGAGTGCCAACTAAGACTTCCTCTGACTAATTGGACTGCTGATTGTTATCGTACCACTGGATTTCTGAATGGCGCTGGTTACCTGCCCTCTTGAGGCTGTGAACACTCATAAAGCAGATGATCACCATGCGGAAGATCAGGAGATCGGGAAGGAAGGAGTAGCCACTCTCATACTCTTCTTCATCTTCGCTGGTTGAGCTCAGATTAGGAGGAGAAGGCAGGTAGAACAAGCACAGATTGAAATCCTCCAGTACGGACTGGCAGAGTGATGTCAGCTCAGAATCCAAAGAGCTTAACAAGAAGAAAAAAATAACAAGAATTATTGTTCAAGACCCAAACTCCTGGCAATGACTGTGTGGAGACTGACCAAAACTGGCAGAAGCTACAGTGCGGCGATCCTTTGCCCTAGGAAAGACAAAGCAAAGGGGAACATAACGCAGGCGACAAAGGGTATGAGAAGCAAGTGGGATGAATCAGATTACATTTTCCCCTCCAAAGCTGACAAATTAAAGATAAACTATAACTAGGGCACGTCCTTGCAAAGAGATGGGTCACCAGAAAAGGTATGGGGTGGGATGGGGTCAGCAGGTGGACTCATACATCGAGTCCCAGGCCCAAAGTGAGACTCCGGCAGACTGGCACAGGAACAACCACAGTCCTTATCTGCACACCTCCTGTAATTCAAAGACCTCAAAAACATTTTATAGCTAACCTAAATAACCCCTGGATGACTTTTTCCCCGGGAGCTCAGGCAGCAGCCATTAAGAAACGGCACCTCAACGTTAAAGGCAGCAGAAGTTTCAGATCCACGGCTCAGTTAAAAGGATTGCATCGCAGCACACAAGTTAGGGACTCTATTTTCCCTCCTCCCACGGCTCTAACTCACAGCCCCCCAAGAACATTCTCCTGTAGCAATTAGCTACTTCAGATGAAGCACACGTGGTTTTCAGTATAGTGGGCTACAGGAGTCTCCTCCTTACCAAAAGGCAACAAAACCACACCTGTCTGCAAAACATCTGGCAAATCCTTTTCAAGGGACAACTCAACTGGGGAATTGAAGTGATTTCCTGTTTTTTAATGCACTAAATATTCATTAAGTGGATATTAAATGAGCCTTGAATTTCTTCTCTGGTATAAGTCAATACGTGAATGCTAACCCCATGCTGAGCTGCATCAGCAAGGGCACAGCCAGGTGAACAAAATCATGATTCTTCTCTGTCTGGTACTCGTGAAATGGTATCTGGAGCACTGCGTCTAGTTTCGGGGTCCCCAGTTTCAAAAATAAAGATACTGACAAAGTGGACAAAGTCCAGCAGGGTCAAGGGTAACACAGCACGCGATGTATGAGAAGCGACAAAGAGAACTGAGTTTGTTCAGTTTGAAGAAGAGAAGGCTTAGGGAGGTATAAACTTTGTTTTCAGGTGCCAAAGAGGTGGTTTTAAGGGGCTGAGCCAGAGGACTCTTCTCCATGGTGCACAGCAAAAAGAAGGGAAGCAACAGGCCCAAGTTGCAATGAAGGAAAATAAAAATCCCTCCTCAGTAAAGGTGGTGAAAGACTGGAAGGGGAACCAGAACCTCTAGAAAGTCTCTTCCAAACTATGCTGTTCCATGATGAATTTAATTGCAGTCTGTGTATAAGCCCTTTAACACCTGCTTTATTTCAAGAGGTTGATTTAGAATCACCTGAAAACCTCCCAGCAGAAACAGACTTCGTAAAGCTTGGACCTTTTGGCAAAAAGCCTCAGCACAGGCGCCGTTATCCTGCAGGGAACGGCCTCTTCCACTTCTGAACGCCTGCTACCGGGAATTATCAATGGAAGATGTAATCTGTCATAACCTTACCTGCTCTTTGGTTGCAAAAGGCTCTGCAGGTACATAAAGCTCACCAGCAACCTCTTAATGTCTTTGCACCTGAAAAGATGGTGAAGAAAACACTGTAAAGCAGGTACCCTCCTGCATTTTCCATCGCTGAGATGGAAAAGGCTAACAGAGCTCTACCAATAGGTAAATGAGGTCTCAGTTGATAACTACATTCTGAGGGAACTGCAGAAAAAAAGGTTAGTTTACGTATTTCTGCTTTTCACCCATGTCTCAACACTCCTGTACAGCCAGCAGCTCCAGGGCAGAGTGAGAAATACCTCACCTCAACATCCGTACCCAGAGAGCCTTCGTATTCTCTCCTAAGATTGTGACCTGAGAGACCTAGAATGGGATCTAAACTGGGGCTCCCAAAATTCTGACAACACTTGCTGCCTCAGACGGGTGACCTCCCAGTTCCCATTTCCCAGAAAGACATTGCTCCTGACCCAGGGTAGGATCTTGGTGTCACTGCAACCCCTCAGCCCGCACCCCTCTCCTTTTTCTTTGCCCTCCTACCGTTTCTTGCTTGGAGACAACTTCCTGGTTTCACATTTCTTCAGCTGGTGATACATTTTGGCTGCTTTGTCGTAGAGACGCTTCAGGTTCCCATAGGCACCTTCAAAGGACACTTCAGACTGGATACTGAGATATGGAAACAAAACACATCCAGAGTTACTTTGCCACAAGGTTGCTCACGTTCTAGGGCTTTACTTCCCCAGAAAGTTATTCAGGCACCTCAACACGAAGCCTTTGTCTGAACATGCTCAGGAACTTAACTCCCACTGATATCTGTGAATCCCACTCCAGGCCGCATCACGGCTCTGTCTGCAACGTTTACACGCCTTTTTTAAATTTGTGCCTTAAGGCCATGTTCAGGTATCTTAATTCCATCCACCTCACTGTGCTGGGTGCCTCACTCAGCGCTTCCACTCCCCTTCAGACTTGGCTCTCTAGCCCAGGCATAGGGTCTCGGGTGAAACACCGCCCTCCAAGTGCCACCTGCCTTTGTTTCGTGGCCAGCAAGACAGCTTGGTCTGACCAAGGCTCACTTTTATTATCAGTCCTGCCCGAGTGTGAAACGAACCCACCTGACCAAAGTAAAGGAGAAAAGAATCTGGCATCAGCAACCGCAGTGCACTGATTCTTTACCCAGAAAGCCACGCTCCTCGCGGACACTCACCAGCGCAAATAGCAATAGGTGGCTTCCACATTGTAGTATTTGCTCCCAGCCAGTGTCCCCAGCTGATTAAAAGGCATGCCTGTAATGAAAGAGAGGGGCAATGGAATTAACTCAGAATCCTCCAATGGCCCTGCTAGAAAGCAGAGCTGCTCTTGTCTCATGTGAGAGCGAAAACAGGTGGCACAAACAAAGCTAAAAAGCTGCAGTACAAAGAACTGGACTACTCGATTCTTTCACCACTTTTTTTTTTTTGGCTTTACGGTGCTTTTGGATCCTCTGCACCTTCCTACTGGTTACCTGTGTAAGCAGAGCAAACCATTCCTCCTTCACCTCCGTATTAATAATGACAAGGCCTTGACTCTGTTACACGGTATTCCTCTTGCCATAGACAACATCTTGTGAGCATTTAAGAGCTCTGTCCCACCCCACTGCACTACATAAATGTTGGTCAGTTATTGGTTTTGGGGATCAGACTGAACAAACAGCTCAGCAAGAACCCTGCAAAGACAGCACAGAGAAGGTATCTTTTGGAACAGCTCCTTCTTGCGATTAGACAGGCTCTCAACTCTTGCCACAATGTGTTCTCGTGAAGTAGATCCTTCCAAAAGAGGCAGGAACTCGTGAGGCTGGGGGTTAGAGGTGGCAGTGGCAAGGCACAGAGAGGAGCAACAACGCTCTGCTTCTGGCAATGGGCAGCTGGAGCTTCCCCTGGCCAGACAAGCCCAGTTTTATCACATCCATGGAGTTTGACCTCCTCAGATGAGTAAGCTGAGGCCATGTGGGAAGACAACCTTTGCTTTATCTCCTCTGTTTGGCGTCTCAGCAAGAGAGTTTCTCACAGAGGGAAGTGATTTTAACCGGAGAATAAAACCACTCCTCTCTCAGGATGTAAACCTGAACAGGGCGCTACCGCTCCCATTGCTTTTAGGTTAGGGAAATGTGATGTTAATGACCAAAATTTATGGTTACTCACTCACCAATCTGCGGTGCAACAGAAAGGGCTTGATAGTAAAACCGCTCAGCCAGCAACTCTGTGTCCACTCCTGCCAGTTCGTTCTGATAGCGAGCTGAAAGAAAACCACAGAGTGCAAATCAGAAATCAGAGGCCAGACCTCCTCCTCCCTTCCGCAGAGGCGCAGTTTCCCTAGGAAATAAAAAGACCCCAAAACTTCCCAGGCCTGCTTGAAACACTTAACTGCGCTGCCCCACACATTACAACCCCCGGCATTTCGAGCGAAGGCGACGTCCCTCCACGCTTGTGGTAGCATGTAAGCAAAAGGAAGAAATCCTTCTCCTCCGTGTGCTAAGTGCTGATTCATTTCTCCTTGAAATAACTCGGTGTTGCGCTCCCGTTTCCCAGTACCTCAGACAATATTCTACTACGGCACAGTGTGAAGTCGAAAGCGAGAGCTGACCTAATAAAACCCAGAACACGTGGCTGCGGCTAGACTCAACTTTATTTGGTAGGCATTTTGGAAACCTTAGGGGAGAGCACTGGGAAGAGGTGAGCAGGTTTGTCTCCCACCAGCCAGGTGAACTCTTAGCACCCCCGGGAAACATTTCTTTGCGGTGCATTCCTGAGCCGATTCAC
Source organism: Oxyura jamaicensis (assembly GCF_011077185.1). Classification (NCBI taxonomy): domain Eukaryota; kingdom Metazoa; phylum Chordata; class Aves; order Anseriformes; family Anatidae; genus Oxyura; species Oxyura jamaicensis. Next base: position 1,102,856 of record NC_048917.1, on the reverse strand, counting down.
GCACAATAAAGTGCAAGAGGTTTCCAGAGCTTGAAGGCTGCTGCTGCGTGTCGAGCACATTTACCCACGACACACTTCCCATAGCTGGTTTTTTCACACCATTACATGTTTTCTCACCGCTTTCACGCCCACACGCGAGAAGCTGACACACTTACCGCACACTTCAGGAGGTCGTGACTGCGGGACAGACAGGTCTGCCATAAAAAGGACGACACACAGCCTGACACAACGACCAAGAACCTTGGGCTTTGCCGTGGCCCATCGCTCTGGATTGTTTCGCAATAATGCTTAACAAATCTGATTTTCAGTCACACTTCTCACGACAGTGGCTCTGTAAGGCAACCTTAAAGCAAGCCTCAACTGCGAAATCAGCCCGCTTTGAGTTTCCTTCACACCATCCAAGCAACGTAACTGAAAGCAAAGGATTCCATTCCTTAACGCTCAGAGATGCAGCTGTTTGCTAAACGCAGAATTCTCATCTTCTGGCACGCGCGCAAAAAGCTCCTGCAATCTGCAGCAGTTCGGTTATCTGCGAGGGTTTCACCCTTCCCTGCTGAACGTGTGCAAGAGAAACCAGCACCTGGAGTAACTACGGCCGGTGACTTACGGTCACGGACTCGGTGCTGCGCAGGCACCAGCTTTAATGCATTAAAGGTTACCCCGAAAGATGCTCTTACCTAGATCTCCGAGATACACCAGACATCTGTGACACGCCATCTGTGCCCACTCCATCTCCTTCTCCGATGCAGACACGGGTTTCTTGCAGCCTACATGCGAAATACGGAGTCACACACACCGTTGGGTACAGGAAAGACACACGAGCAGCCCCCGCCCCCGCCTGAGACACCCGACATTGCACGGGCTGAAAGCAAAGATCACACGTTCAGCCCCAGGCTGTTGGCTGGGGCACCTTACAGACAGCAGTTCACCCTCGCTGTCAAAAAGGTGACACGTAGACACTGATGCTTGCCTCCTCCCCGCTTCAGCTCCCCGCTGATCAGGGGCAGCGCGTGTCACGGCACCGCCAGCAGTCACCGAAAGGATTGTCGCTCCGACGTCACCTTAAAGGTATGCCACAGAGAGCTGGCGAGGCTTGCACTCAGATGAGAGGACAAAGGCCAATTCCTGTCTACGAGGCACGTGATCGTGTTAACACAGCGCTGGGCGTAAGCTAAGAAGGCCTGGAGAGGCTGATTTTGTTAGCATGGCTAATGAGGCCTTTGGATCGGAGCTGGCGCAAATCCCTGGAAGGCAGAACAAAGGCTGAGCACGCCTGCACCTGGCGACAGCGTACAGCGCGGACATCCCCTCCCTGCCGCTGAAGGTGGGAAGGAATTCTGCATCAAGGCTGAGGTTTGCATTTAGAATTGCCAAAAAACAAAAAAAGGAGGAAGAGAAGTAAAAAAAAATGAGAAGTCAGGACAGCAAATCTGTGATGCAGCCAGGGCAGCCACAGGCAGGCAGGGAGAGTTTGCCTCCAGGGAAAAACAAACAAAAAACAAACAAAAAAAAACAGTTCAGGTTGTAGAAAGTGTCAAAAGCAACAGGGGAAGGCTCCAGCCGGCTGACCTGACCTAATTTAAGCTGTGAAATGTGGCTCAGTCCCTGGGAGGGGGACGCAGTCTAGGTTCAGTCTTCCTGTTGCCAAGGTCTCTTCTGGAGGAGCAAAATCCCTCAAGCAGGAATCCCAAAGGAAGATTTTAAGATCAGCCCAATCTGCAGCCTGAGTTGCTTTCCTCTTGGCTTGGTTTAAAAGGGTGGAAGTGATGTCTGGAGGCCCAAGTGACCGCTGAGGAACGGTTCCCACTTACTGACAGGCACTGAGTCACACAATACCAACACACGGCCTCGAAAGCTGCATCCAAACACCCTGCTGGATCTATCCTCCCTTTCCTTTTCATCTTCTCATTTCCCTTGATGTAACGATCGAGTTGTCACCGCCCCAGTTTGGAGTTCATGCAGGATTCTTCCACATCTACCTTTTCTGGATATGCAAGGTTCCATTGCGGTTAAGGTACGTATTTGTCTGCTGCATCGCATTAAATACAGAGTTAAGAAAGCTGGGAGCCTTTCAGATGCGATCACACCACGGGGCATAAACGGCTCTAGAATGTGCGTTCTGAGAATTTATTAATTCTGCCGTGCTGAGATACATTTCTAAAACCAACAGTTGCCAGGGACATCTGCCTTATCAACTGACATCTCAACGCCGACCATGATACAATCATCTCCCAGAAGCTAAGAACAGGATCCCAGCAACTAAGCCGTTCTATTCTACAGGTGTACCAACTCCGATTTCTGTTGTCCCCCCCACTGCTGGCTTGAAAAACTCCAATTAAACCCTTGCTAATACAGCTCCCCAAAATCCAGACGACCCGTTTCCCAGCTGGACTCACCTAAGACAGAAACAGGTTCCTTGAGGTTACTGAGCACAACCCAGGAGCAAAGATGAACAAAGTATTGCAAGAGAACCTAGGATGTGAATCCGTATACAGCCTTGAGCTGTTTCAAGACAGTGAACGTTTACTTCTCCTCTAACAGCTAAGATACTTCCAATTATCCTGCGAGGGCACGCAGGTTGGCTGAGGCAGCTGACATCCAGCTTGCTGCGCTGTGGGAGCTTCCTCATCTCAGCCCAAGATCCAACGGCAGCGTCAAAGCTGCACGTGGTACGTGTACGAGGAGGAAGTACACAGAGGGAGTACAGACAGAGGGGCACCACGAGTAGGGACAGTGTCTTACATCTCGTCAGTGGGGCGTTCTCATTAAAAAAAATGTTGTTTTCAACGATCTGTTCCCCCCCAGTGGCCCACTCGTTCACTTTCGTTCAGCTCTTTTAAAACGACCCGTCCAGCCAGAAGTCCTCTGCCAAGCCTCCAAATCATTTGGAAGAAATTCTTTGATTTACTCTGAAGGTGGTGAGGCACCGGAGCAGGGTGCCCAGAGAAGCTGTGGATGCCCCATCCCTGGAAGTGTTTAAGGCCAGGCTGGACGAGGCTTTGAGCAACCTGCTCTAGTGGAAGGGGGCGTGGAATGAGATGATCTTTAAGGTCCTTTCCAACCTCTTCTAGGATTCTCTGATTCCATAAAAACCTGCCATCACCGAACATTTACTAAAGGATTTTCTGACGGAATTTTAGCTTCCATAGTTTAGTACTTAAAAAAAAAAGCATTATGGAAAAGAGAACAGGGAGAACAGGACAGGCTGTGCTAAACAGCTAACAACCTCCTCAGAAAAATAAAAACCCCTTGAGTGCTGAAACAAGGATGGACTAGCACGAGGGGAAGCCACCTGGCGGGGATGCCAACAGCCCCCGACACTGAACACCAACCTATGAGAGGGTCCGTGACGTGCGTCCAGTCGATGCAGCACTGCAGCTCCAGCTGATAGTGAGACTGAATGTAGAGGAGAAGGTGCTGGTAAAATCCTATGCCAGCGACTAAGTGAGTCCGGTACGCGCACTCCAGAGTGCTACGGCTGTGGATGTGCTGGAGGAAAGAGAGGTGAAAAGATGTTACTGCGGTCCAGGTAACGTTTTAGGCTGGAAACCCAAGTTATATGAAGCAAAAGAGCGGGCAACTCAGCTTTAGTTGGCTTTGCACAGTTCTGCACCTCCCCTTGCTCAAGGGTGTTTTATCTAGTAGTATTTACTAAGGGTCAACAGCAAGGAGAAACACTCGGAGCAACAAAGAATAAAAGTAAAGTCAAGGTGTCTGCCTAGGACACGCCTGAATTCCATTCAGGCAACCAGATGAGCAGGAGACAGATCACAGCATTAGAAAATAGGAGGGTGAGTATTTCACACCTTCCAGCGATCAATTCTAAGGGGGGGGAGGAAATCAGCATCGACAAATCCTCCTAAGTCCATCACTGGCACTCATTCTGCATGGAAAATGTGTTTTGTGAAGCTGGCAAGACAAAAATTAAGTAAATGATGCTGGAATATACCCTGCAATGGCAGCCCGCTCAGCAGATCATTAGAAGTTACCTGCCCACAGCTGGACGAAAAGTGTACGTCAGCTCCACAACCACAACTCAGGGCTGCCCGTTCTTCTCCAGGCAAATAAAGCTTGTAACTTAAGTCTCTGGCCAGGCAGCGGGTCAGAGCTTCTCATGCCAGAGCAGCAGGTACTTACCTTTTTATTTGTTTTAATGAGCTGGATAACTTCATAGTAAACTTTCCTCCAGAGCAGCTCTTCTGCTTTTCTTCCATAATCCACTGGATGCAAGAACATCAGCTTCACGCACAGCTCTCGCAGCCTGAGGGAGGCACCAAAGAATTCATGTTTAGCCACAGCAGCTTCAAATACAGCTGCCACTTCACGAGCAAAACCGAGGAAAATCTGAATTAATTACGATGGATGAGCCAGGCTATCTGGTGATGGTACAGCTTGTGTTGCTCCCGCGCAAGAACATCTTGAAGAGCCTACGCAAAGCCAGTTACCACGGCTCAGCTGCCCATCAGGAACTCCTTAAACTGCAGTCATGTAAAAAATGGTCTATGACCACAGGCTAGAAGGAAAAGACCACCCCCACCAGGTATCTTCTGAACCTGATAAAAGATTTATCACATACACCCACAGAGTTTCTACATCCCACTTTTTTTTTTTTTTTTTGAGATAGTTGCAAGGAAGGCATCAGCCAACAGCTTGCTTGTATTATAGTGGCACCTGGGAAAGCCTCCTGCCACGGCCTCTGTGGCTGGGCGTTGTTCAAGTACCTGAAATCTGGCCTCTGCTCCAAAAACCTGGAGGAATCCGTTCTCAGTGGGTGCACCACAAAGCGAACACACTGGGCAGCCGCTGATTCAAGACGTCCGTGTGTTACTCCCCGTGGATTTTTCCAAAGACAGACAAAAAAGGATTGCCCTGCCCGACTTACTTGTTCCTCAAGCTGATGTTCTCTGGCTTGAACACTTCCTGATACGCTGCCTTATTGCCAAGGATGAGATCCAATCGATGAACAGCCTCTACCACGGCCCTGCAAGGTAATAAATACAAAGAGGAGCTTCAGCGCGGGTTATCTGAGGTTATTTTACAAGATCTGGAGTCTCTGCACGGAACCATTCGTTTAATTGGTTATAAAATGAATTAATTCCCAACGATCGCTATTTTGATAGGGCGAGTCGAACTTGCACCAATTCCTGCTTCCTTACCAACTGATCTACAAGAGAAAGCAACTCACTTGCCAAAACGTCCTCACCTTCGTTACCGTGATTCCTTAATTAAAGGCCTTAAAGCTCTCTAGATGACAGGTAACGGAGGGAGTCTAAAATAGGAAATTTTTACCAGCCTTTTCCCCTGAATGTCAGCTAAAAGACAGAACAAGCTGCCCCGAAGCATCCAAGTTGTGCAAAAAAAAACCCCACACTTTTGTGAGTGCTTGAGGTCAATAAACCGACTCCTGGAGTTACTCCATTCCACACGCTCCTCTTTTAAGCAACGTGTCCTCCAAGCCAGCCCTTAGCTATCACCCCCCCCCCCCGGGGCTCCCTCCACCTCACATCTTCCCGTTGTTCCCTGTTTGCTCCAGCACCTCCGTCACCTCTCCTGCTGCGCGCGCGGAGCTGCTGGAACGAGAAGCTGAAGATGTGCTGCAGGCACGCAACCAGACCGAGCCGCGCAGAGCCAACCTCTGCCAGGCAGAAGGGGTGGGTGCTGCTGCCAGTTCTCCCCCCCCCAAAAAAAAATCTCCATCCTCTGCAGAAAGAAAACTCCCTGGCCAGGCTCACAGCGCAAGGGAACGTCTCTCCGACGGGTGTCGTGGTGTGGACAGGGCACTTGCGAGCAAGAGCGCGCAAAAACCGTACGCACAGACCGAAACCGTCAGCAGTTCCTTGGAAGAACGTAGGGAAGACTGACCTACACGCTGAGCTGGGAGAGCGAGCAGCACGGAGCCGAACCAACCTCTTCCTAAATAGCCACGAAGAAAACCAAGAACAGAGCACCCAGAGGTCTGCCACTAACCTCGGTGTCCTGCTGGCTAACATCTTTCTCGTGTGGCGTGAAGATCCGCTGCGAACTCGCCAGCCCGATCCTCGCCAAAGTGAGAAGAGCAAGGAAAAGGCGTTTGCTTTAGCAGGTTGAGACGCTAAATACGAAGCGATGAAGCATTCATCCAAGCTCACGATGGGGGGAAAAAAAAAAGGAACCTCCACACAGCCCTGGCTTCCCCACAAGTCGCCTCCCCAAAGCAGCAGAAACGCATCCTTGCTGCAGCCTGCGCTTCGCGTCCCGTCGCTACCTCCCCGAGACTTTCTGCAGCACTAAGCGAACGGCGCCGTCCGTGGGGAACGGATTTGTTTCCAGAAGGGTGACCAGAAGGAAGGGGAACGGCTGATTCGCTGGATTCCCAGCGAGAAGCTGGGGAAATCTGCGATCACCTCGAGTACTGTGTTCAGTTTTGGGCCCCTCGCTACAAGAAGGACATGGAGGTGCTTGAGCGGGTCCAAAGAAGGGCGACGAAGCTGGTGAGGGGCCTGGAGAACAAGTCCTACGAGGAGCGGCTGAAGGAGCTGGGCTTATTCAGCCTGGAGAAGAGGAGGCTCAGGGGCGACCTTATCGCTCTCTACAGATACCTTAAAGGAGGCTGTAGCGAGGTGGGGGTTGGCCTGTTCTCCCACGTGCCTGGGGACAGGACGAGGGGGAATGGGCTAAAGTTGCGCCAGGGGAGTTTTAGGTTGGATGTTAGGAAGAGCTTCTTTACTGAAAGGGTTGTGAGGCATTGGAACAGGCTGCCCAGGGAGGTGGTGGAGTCACCATCCCTGGAAGTCTTCAAAAGACGTTTAGATGTAGAGCTTAGGGATATGGTTTAGTGGGGACTGTTAGTGTTAGGTCAGAGGTTGGACTCGATGATCTTGAGGTCTCTTCCAACCTAGAAATTCTGTGATTCTGTGATCTATTCCCAAAATCGGTAGTCTCTCCGTCTTCAGAGAGCCCTAAGAATGCCCTAAGAATGCTTTCACCTAAGAATGGAAAGAAATTCAGCCCTAAGAATGCTTCCACCACGCACAGAACCGGCAGCTGCCGGGCGCGGGACCCAAGCTCACACGTCACTGACACCACCAGGTGGGAAATGACTCGGTGGTGACCGCAGGCACCCAAGGACACGGCCAACCCCTGGGGGGAATTTGTCACACGTGCAGGCATGAAACCATGCGTCCCAGTCCACGGGTGCACGTTAACCGTCTCCAAAGGCCCACCACCGGCCCCTTCTCCCGGCGTTTATTCATTTCAGATGCCTTTACGGGCGCGTGGCCCAGGTTCTCTCACTGCTCAGTAGCTGACACCCCAGGCGAGCCTCTTTTTTTTCTTTTTAGTACCTAAAAAGGTGCCACAAAGCCTTGTTAAAAGATCCTCCTGAGTCCAACAGCGACAGAAATGCATCTTTAGAAAAGTACAGAACGGTTTCCTTCCAGGGCCGTTGAAGGGCATCTCCCCTGTCCCCCAAGCACACGGGGAGGGCATCCTGGGGGGCGGCCGCCTCCCCGTTATTTCCCACAACAGCCGGACGCGGCCGCTTGGAGACACCGGTCCCTTTTGCTGTTTGTTCTTAGGGGTTCCTAAAAACTTGGCTCAAAAACCACAGGGCAGCAAGGTTTATGTGGTAGGACGCAGGTGCCCGAAGCTCAAGCTCCAGGAGGAGGCAGAGGCAGGAGCAAAGCCTGCGATGGCCAGCGGTGATTTGCAAGACACCCAGCGGGAAGGAAAGGGGACAAGGGGGGGACAAAAGGGGACCGGAGCCAGCCTCGCTTCAAAGACGTTAGGCAGCACCAATACACGCAGACCGTGCTCTAATTAAAACGCTATTTAACATTTGTGCTTCGGGTGCCCGAGACCACGGGCTGAGTTCCGCGCGGCAGTTAAGAGGCCCAATTTCGTCTCAGTGCCCGGTTTTGTGCCTGCTGGGTTTAAACCTCGCTTCCAGGCAGCGCATCGGAACCGCAGAGGTGGCAAATCAGACAGCAGGCTATTAAAAGAAGCCAGCGCGGCACGGCACGCCAGGCAGAGTGGAAGCAGTCCAACACCGAGTCCTCTTCGGCCAGGCAGAAACCGATCCGAGGCTTTCCGCGTGTCCCTACCGCTCCGGGACAGGGCGACGCGGCAGAGTTATTCGTCCTCTCTTTCTTGATTTCATGCAGCACCGAGAGGCACAGACTCGGAGGAGCACGGCGTTGCTCAGGGAGAGGAACTGCAGCCCGTTCGCTTTGTCCTGGCGTGCGTCGGTGCGCAAATAACGCCGCCCCGAACAAGGCTGGCGGGCCGAGGAGGGCAAAGCCGACCTGGAGCTAGCAGCTGCCCAGAACACTGTAAAAATACATCTGCTCACCCTAAAATAAGGAAGTGCATCGGAAGAGCAGCCAGCGTAATCCAGTTGCCACATTCTGAGGTGAAACTCGGGGATTATCAGTCGGGGGAGAGTCAAATGGAACAGATCAGAGACGCCCGGCAAGGAGCTGAGCTCGACTCCCCCAGGAGGCGGACACAAAGCTCCCAGCGCAGTTGGGTGACACTCGGCAACACCTGGGATTCAAAAGCTCGCTTCCATCTGGCAGCCAAAGGTTTCCAGAGGCCGTCAGCCACGGCGCAAAGTACCACGTGCCTCCTAAAGGAGGGTAAGATACCGCCTCACCTAACCGAAGCTCGGGCTGAAACAGAGAAAAATTGTCAAGGGACTGGTTAGGGCAGAAAGCTCGCTAGGAGAGCCACCAACCACCCAGCAAGAACGTTGGTGGCTGCTGCAGGTGTCATAAACCCCGCACTGAAATCGCAACACTTCCAGCCAAAGGAAGACAGAGACCCCCCAGGAGCTGTAGTTTGCTTTTTCCTGCTGCAAAAATGCCGTAAGGAGCCACTCCCCTAATTCTGCCCGAAGAAAACAACCTCCTCCTTGCTGACCAGGCCCACGTCTGGTCAAGGGATGCTGGCTCGGGAGCTCCAGCAACGCAGCGAGGGGCCGCTCGTCAGGTAACGATCACCCACACACCTTCCCCATCCGCTGTGACCACAGGGGAAAACCCCATCCTAAACCACGGCGAAGGAGGTTTCGATGAAACGCGTTCCGTTTTGCAACGCGCATCCTCGCCAGCCCTCTCCGCTCGTCCCAGCAAGGCGACCGGAGGCGAGGCGTCGCGCTGCGCTCGCTTGACCTCCAGATGTGGAAAGAAACCCCCGGGATGCGGCGGGGTGCCTCGGCCTGGCAGCAGACAAGAGATCTCCGCAGCCCTGGAGGTGTTTCTGACGCGCTACCGGAGCCGACGCCTCGGGGTAAGCCAAGCCGTGGCATTTTACCACTGACCTCGCCAGAAGAAATCCACCTCATCTGACCTCCGAGGGCAGAGAACGGCACGAAGAACCTGCACGAAGCACGCCAAGGAAGCAGCTTTTAGTTGCGCTGCCGTTTGTGCTTTGTGTTTTCAGACAGGGACCTCGCCAGGCTTCTCAGAGGGAGGCAAGTTTGGAAGAGGGCGATGAGGCGCGGAGAGATGAAGGGACCTGCCCCATGTCACCGAGCAAGGCGAAAGCAAACGGGCCGTGCATTCAGAAAAAAAAAAATCTGCCTTGGCCACCTCTGAAAGCACGCCGCCGCTCCTCCACTCACCGACGGGTCTGCTTTGCTACCGGAGAAACGGAGACGGAAGGGGGGCGATAGGTGGGACGCGGTCACGGAACAAGGCGTCTGCCGAGCACCTCGGCGCGGTGCCTCAGCCCCGCCGGGCTGGGGAGACCGAGGCTGCCAGAATTTTGCCTCGACACCCCCTGCGCGGCGCAGAGACGCGAGCGGAGTCCCGGGGAGTGCTTTTATCAGGAGGGCTCGCAGCAGCCGTGGCCTTGTCCTGCTTCCAGCAGGAGCGGCCCCCGGCCCCCAAACCCCTTCCAGCTCTTCCCCCGTGTGCCACCGACGCCGCGCACGCCCCGTCGCGGTCTCCCCTTTCCCTGGGCGTCCCCGCGTCTTACCCATGTCCTGATGCATCCTCGCGTCTCCTACCCCGTCCCCGTGGACCCTGCACGACCCCTTCCTCCACCCCCCATGTCCTGACCCATTTCCCTGCCCCCCCCGTGCCCCCTTTGCCCGAACCCCTTGCTCACCCCCTCACGTTTTCCCTGCCTTTCCCCCCCCAAACCCTGCCTGGATCCCCCACAGCTCCTTCTCCCACGCCTCCTTTCCCCTTTCTGTTTCCACTCTTTTTCCTGGGATCCTCCCCCACCTCCTTCCCCAGACCTCCCCGCTCATATTTCCCTCACCCCCGTCCCCCCTAAACTCCACCGTCCCCTTCCCCGCTTCCCCCAAAACCTTCCCTAAATCCCGCCACCTCCTTCGCCCCCCTCCCTGAGCATCCCCCCCCCCC
>NC_048917.1:1091947-1092407 GCF_011077185.1 Oxyura jamaicensis | reverse complement strand
CATCCCCCCCCCCCCCCCCGGTCCCTGGGATCCCCCCTGGCCCCCCTGGATCCCCCCCAGCCCCCCGTGATTCCTCCCAACCCTTCCGATCCCCGTGGTCCCTCCTGATCCCCTCGGATCCCCTTGATTCCGCCCGATCCTCCTGCTCGCCCACAGCCCCCTTGATCCCCCCCCCCGGTCCCCGGGATCCCCCCGATCCCTCTGATCCCCCCGATCCCCCCCCGGTCTCCGGGAGCCTCCCCGATCCCCCCACTCCCCCCAGCCCCCTTCAACCCTCTCGGTTTCCTTGACCCCCCCCAGGTCCCCCTGATCCCCCCTCACCACCTCGGTCCCCGGGATCCCCCCCGGTCCCCCGGATTCCCCCGATCCCCCCCGGTCCCGGTGATCCCCCCGGTCCCCGGAATCCCCCCCAGCACCCCCAGCCCCCTTCAACCCTCTCGCTCTCCTTGATCCCCCCCCC
>NC_048917.1:1060747-1091547 GCF_011077185.1 Oxyura jamaicensis | reverse complement strand
TGGCCGCAGCAGGACGAGCTCCACGCTCCCACCCTGAGCGACCCCTCATCCGTGCTGGGCACCTTCTTTCGCCGCTGGTTCTCCGGCTGGTAGCCCTGCCCTCCCGCTGGCCACCCCCGTACGTGAGAGGGGCACGGGGGCAACGAGGGGGGGGGCTGCCTGGCTCTGCCCGGGGCGGGCTCAGCCCCTTCTCACCGCCCGTTTTCCTCGCAGGTGGGACGTGGGCGGCTGCGCTGGGGGCTGCCCCCCCCCCCCTCCTTCTGGGGCACCGCAGCGTTTTGGGGGGGCGAGCGTGTAAATGTGTACAGAGCAATAAAGTCTATTTATGCTAACGGTGACATGCGAGGCTCCTTCGGGCACGGGGGTGGCTCGGGACCCCTCACAAGATTTGGAGGTGGGGGTCGCGCTGCAGCTCGGGGGGGGCTGCCCTGCAGGTGTTGGGAGGCGCGTGCAGGGAACTGGAGAACAGCAGGGGGAATGCGATGCCTGCAGGGGACTGCCCGGAGCGCTGGGGATCCGGGAAGGTCTTAATGGTGCGCTAGAGCCCACCACAGAGCCCTTCGAGGGCTCCAGAAGGTCCGAGGAAGCACCGCAGGGCTCCAGGATGCTTGAAGGAAGCACTGGGAGGCCTCTGTGGCATCCTAGAGGCCGCTGGAGGTCACTGGGAGGGTTTCAGGGAGAGCCGGAGTGCACTGGGTGTTCCCTGTAGACACGTGAGGACTCTAGAGTGGATTATGGATTCACAGAAGGGCCTGGAAGGACTCCAGGGCACCCACGAGGTCACTGGAGAGCGTTCCAATGGCTCCAGCTGGTTTTAGAGCAAAATGTGGGCCCCTGGGAGGCCTCTGTGGTGTCCTAGAGTACACTGGAGAGCTCTGGGATGCCTCGAGGGGACAGCAGATCGCAGGAAGCGTCCCCCGGAGGCCTCTAGGGCACAAGAAGGGCGCCCTGCATTAGACCTTCGGTCTCAGGATCCTTATCAACACCGTGGGCCTGAGCAACGCAAGCGGGCTGCGGGGAGATCTGCTAACCTCACAGGAAGGGCTGAAGCCTGCGAGGTAGTTCTCAGAAGGATTTGTGGCACAGAAGAAGCAAAAAAAAAAAAGCCCGCAGGACCAACTCTCCTGGCATTCATGGGTCTCGGACGTGGTCGTTGGCGACACCTTTAATGAAGGAAGGAGCGTAAGGGTGCAAGAGGCCACAGGCTAGGGGAACCCGGTGCTTACAAGGTATTATTGGTGCCGCTGGCCAGCCCCACGTCTCTCGTCGCCGTCCTCGTCAGGTGGAGGTCCCCAGCTGCACAGGGAAAGCACAGGGACCCACCTGGCTGCTGCTCTCGCACCACAAGGAGCAGCTCCGGCGGTGCTGGGAGGCAGCGAGCGCCCACGTGGACGACGAGCGCAGGCTGCGAAGGGTGACCCGGCCACGGGGTTCAGAGGCAAACGCAGCGGGGAGGAAGAGAGGAGCCCCCTGCCTCAGCAGGGAAATGCGCACGGGGGCGGTGCCGAGGCACCAGCGAGGAGCTCGAGGGCAGGGAGGGAGTCAGGGAAAGCCGCTCAGCCCCAGCGTGATGGCACGTGGCTGTACCTGAGCTTCTCAGTGCCCAGACGGCTGAACATCGTCTTCCGAAGCCATCTCAGACGCTGTCCGTTTCACCTCCTGAACCTCCTGGGAAAGACAGAAACGGTCACAGGAAGCAACTGCGGCAGCAGCGGCTCAGGTTCTCCGGAGGAGAAACCGGCCTGCCTCAGAAGCTCAAGGCGAGCGCTGCCTGGAGGGACGCAAGGCATCTCTGGCACGAGAAGGAAGGGCTGAGGAACAATATCTGTGTCTGTGCAGCCCCAGCGCAGACGTGGGTCAGGCCCCACACCCTTGTCTCCACCCTCTACGTTTGCCAGGTCAGCTCCGGCCTCTCGGGGTTCTGCTCATCCCGGCCTCCTTTCACAACGCGCCCGATCACCTTCTTCATGCTGCTGAGCTCTGCCCTCAGCGAAGCCACCTGCTCCAGCAGAAGCTGTATCCTCTTGGCTTGGACCTCCACTGAATCCAGCGAGTTCCTGCAGCCAACAGGAAAGCAGTAGATCCCGTCAGAGAGCAGCCTGTCCCCTCCTGAGAGCTCCCAAGCCCAGCAAGGGCTTGGCTCTCCTTTCTTTCTCCTCTGCGTGAGTGCTTCCCTTCATCACCAGGTTTAGCAAAAGGCAAAGACCCAGAAGACACACGTGAGCCCTGGATGCTATGACAATGAGGGCAAGTAGCCAGAGGTCGGCAGATGCTACTGCACAAAACCAAGCCCAGCTCAGGAACCATCTCTTACCGCAGAGACTCCGTTTCTGCCAGCAGCTCCTGGAAAAGAAAAGCTCTGTCAGAGAATCGAAGCTGCTGCGGCTCCCCTTAGGCTTCCCCAAGAAGACACGACAAAGCTGCTGCTCCTTCGGGTCACTCCGCGGGGAACCAGAGCAGGCAGTGGTTCACCCAGCTCCCATCAGCAGCACTCCTCTAGGAGCTGCCTGTCCCACAGCAGTCACTCACCCGGGCCATTTTCTTTGCCCCCGTTTTCCAGGCTAGCTGCGAGGTCCCCCAGCAAACCGTGCCAGCTGCTGCAACGCACATCACCGAGAGATGTTATTTTGCTGGGGCTGCGAATGGTCCCTGGGGTCACGTCGTCTCCTCCTGCTGCCGTGTGGCAGCAGGCAAAAGGAGGACGTGGGGAACGTGGCTACTGCCAGATATTTGCTCGTGAAAACTCACCGAGGGTCAATGAGACCACGAGGAAGATTTTCAAGAACTCCTTCTTGTGCAGGGTCATCTTTTGCCTAGGAAGGAGGGAGTCTTGATGTTTTTAATATTCCAAGCAAACCCCTCTGTGGGTGGATTTCCATTTGCAGTCTGAAAAGAAGCTGTTTTGGAAGCCTGCTGTGGAGAGAAAGCTGAGCGAGCAGCCCTCAAGAGAAACACTCTTTTTGTCCACGCTGTTCAACGCCGCAGGCAGACCTTCCCCAAAGGAAGGGCTCCAGGAGCACCTCCAGAAAGGGAGCGGGAGTAAACCAGGGAAGTAAACACAACTACAGAGTGGGAACGGCAGCGCCTGAGCTTTGGCCAGCGGTACCCACGGTGTGCTGGCCGGGCAGTACCCCCTGCCCTCCCCTTGTCACGCTCTGGCCCGCAGCCATCCCATTTCTCTCCCGGTCCACAACAGAACCATGTTGTACGTACGCAGCGAAGATGCAAGCGTTGAGGAGGGTCTGCGGCACGAGGGCCCTTGCCCGATGGTGAGCAGTGCTGACGACCGTCCCTGGGCAAGGAAATGAGCGCAAAGTCAGCTCTTGCTGTCGAGGTCTCTTGTCCTGGATCCCCACTAGAGGCGTGCCCCAGAGCAGGGCAGCCTGTGGTTCTTCCACCACGGAGGAAATGTTGCAGGAGTGATTTCCCTGAGCACAGAGGAGCTCCGTGGGTTCACCCCAGAGCAAGCAGCAGTGCCCAGCTTACCTGCAGCTTCCGTGGCCGTGTCATGCTGCCTTGCAGGCTCTTGGCTGGCAGAGCCAGGAACTAACTCCAACGAGTGCCTCACCTCCTGCAGCCCAACCTGCACGTGGAGGCACCTGTGGGAGGAAAAAGATGGAGCCTGTCTGTCCACAGAAGCCGCAGCAGGCAGGAGCAGCCTCCACAGAGCCCCTTGCCAGAGGACAGGGCTTGGGAAGCCTCCTAGGGGCCTCCCAGCTGCAGCAAGGAAGGGCAGCAGAGCTGGGTGATTTTCAGGGGTCTCCACAGGTTCTCTGGGCAACCTGTGCCTCACCACCCTCTGAGTAATGAATTTCTTCCTTATATCTAATCTAAATTTACTCTCAATAACCTCACGCTGTTCAGGGAGGAGGGACAGTCCCCTACCATGGCATCCTCCCATAGGACGCTGGCCCCCCTGTGGGGCAAAACCTGGGGCTTGGCCCCCCTGTGGGGCAAAACCTGGGGCTGCTGCCTCCCAGTAAAGCCCCAGCATCGCCCTCCATCACCTGCCCAAGGCTGACCCCGCTCCACCAGCCGCCTCGGTCTGTGTCCAGGTGTCCCTGTGTCCCCAGGTCCCCGTGCCCATGGTTCCACCCCAGCCCAGGGTGGGAACAACCCGACTCGTACCCGTGGCTCGGCCCCGCTGCCTCCCCCTCGGCCTTGCAGGCGGCCCTGCTCTGCGAGGGGCCTGGCGATGCCCCTCGACACCTCTTGCGGGGAGCCTTCCTCGCCATCTCCGGGGCACTGCGGACCGCAGGCTCACCCCGGTGCCCCCAGGGGTGAGCACAGATGCCTCTGAGGTCACAGAGGTGCCCCTTGAGGTGGCAGCTGTGGCACCGCACCGGGGTCTTTTCCCCCTAGGTTCTCCAGAGGTTCTTCCTCTGTAAAACCTAGCCCAAACACAAAAGTTTGCCGTGGTGCCTGTGTCATTTTTACCTCCAGGTTTCACATCTTGGTGATTTTATTGTACCGTTTTGTGGACTAAACATATTTTGCAAGCATGAGACGGAACACGGCACAGGCAACAAAACACTTGATGCTTATTTCTTCTCCTGTCTAACAGGGTTTCTCTGGGCTTTTCGTTCATTCGATGTGATGAAATGGAAGAGATTGGAAAACTGTCAGGAGAAAGGAGGTGGCTGGAGAAAGGATTGTGTGGCTATAGAATCATCGGAAATAACAATAAGAACAGCAAAATGGGTTAAGTTTAAAGCTAACTGAACTTTCCTCCTGTTACACCTCGGTTACTGTTTCTCTAGAAAGCTGACTCTCCAAAAAGTTACCAAGTGTGGTATGAAAAAAGTCAGAGGCAGGTGGCAGATCTGTTTTACTGGGCAAAGGTCTTTGCATCTCAACATTTATCTGTAAGATCTGGAGACGCGTGTTTTCTAGACGTGGATGCGATGCCAGAATGGAGAACGGAGGCGGGTTGCCCTGCTTGTTCTTCCATCTCAGGTCATCCACGAAGGCTTTTCTTCCAAAACCAGTCCAAGTTCTTCCGCTCTCCTTGTCCCTGCTGTCTTCAGTACTGTCCAAGGAGTTTATGAGTGTCCAAGGGTCTTTCCTGACCCATGAAATCAGGGTGTCCACTACCAGCTTGATCACAGCACTTGCAGGATCTTCTTTAGTCAAAATGATTCCCGAATTTGATTGAATAAAGACTCAGCCTCACAGCTGACCGTGGCGGGAGCTTCCCTGGATTTCCCATAGACAAGCACCGCTTCCCTCACTGCATTTTTCACAGCAGCATCCTCCTCAAAAGATTTTTCACGTCCAGGAGCAACTGATGTTATGGAATTTGTACTTGTTTGTGTGGGCACACGGCTTTCAAAATGCCAAGACGTAAGCCTCCCCGATGCATGTTTCTAACAATTGCCTCCATACCTACACAGAAAACACCCTCCCATTAATTATAAACCCAACAAGCGCTTTTAATTCTGCCTTTGGCCATTCTGCGTACTGGTAGGAACAGAGCACTGGTTGTGCAAGGCAATCCCAACAGCTAAACGTGGATTAAAATTCTTCTTAAATACGTTTTTTACACTGAAAACCCTGGAACTGGGGGTGAGGGGGGGTGGGGGGAGACTCTGAGCAGAACTGGGAGCTATGAGGAGGACTGGGACTGTACTGGGACTGTACTGGGACTGTACTGGGACTGTACTGGGACTGTACTGGGACTGTACTGGGACTGTACTGGGACTGTACTGGGAGCTTTGCGCACAGCCCCTCTGCCGCCTGAGAGAAGAGGCGGGGCTGCGCCCGGCCCGCGGCGCCGCGTGCCGAGCTCGTAGCCCCGCCCTGTTTTGCGCACGGCCCCCATGGGGTATAAAAGCTGAGGGGAGGGGGCGGGCCGGCCCAGTTGCGTTCTGAGGAGCGGTCCGGGGGGGTTCTTGGGGTCGCTGTTGGCGAGTCTCTTTCAGGCCCTTTTGTTTATTGTGGGCGGCCTTTTCAGCTTGGTGTTGTATTTACTGGAGGTGTATTTTCAACCGAGTGTATTTTCTGGGCTGCAAAGGATTACCTTCCTTCATTTAGGTGCATCTCACTTCAGGAGACAGGGCTGTGGAAGGCTTGTTTGGGGTGTTGGTGCCGTGTGCTTGCACCACTGAATGGTAGAGGTTGTCAAAAAGCAGTTGGAACAGGAAAAAAAAAGCTCAGTTTCTGTGTGTTTTCATTTAAATGGTGAAGGATAACAATCAAAGTCTGGAGGTATTGGCCAAAAGCCACGTGGTTTGCCTTTGGCTGGTGTTAACATATCACAGGATCCCTTCCAAAGGCTCCTGTATAATGCCGAGAGGCCCCAAATATTTTAATTTTATTGGGGGGGGGGGAAGGTCTGTGTCGACACAGGTGGGAAGTGGTGGTTTAGGGTGGGTTCTGCTCATGTACACGCATCTCTGCTCTTAGTTCATGCAGCTTTTCCCTTAAACCACATCAGGCATCTTGTACTGCTTCACTTAAATTGCTATTTATTTACGGATGGAGGTGGATGGCCCAGGAAACACCTGTAGATTCAGCTCCTGGATTGATAAAAGCTGCAGCATGGGCTTGATGTGCTCCTGAGCAGTGGTTGTGCGTGCGTTAACGCAGGTGTTTTCTTAACAGCCAGAAGAGCATCAGCAAATGGCAACCGCTCAGAAGCAGAAGAACTGCGCGGTACGATTTTCTCGTGTTTCAGCCCAGGGTGTTATTCGAATAAAGGAAAGCACGGTGAATCTTAGCCGAAATAACGCACCCAGGTGCTTTGTGTAAGATGTCTGCGTTTGAAAATCATACGCTAATTCAACGCTTAAATATGCATAAAGGGGCTCAGTGACAAAACAGCCAAATAAAAGTCTGAACTTTGTGGTCATACGCTTGGTAGGAATCAGCAGTGTCCTAAAAACGTAAAGAAAATGCTCAGTTTTATAAATACTTGTCAATTAAAATGTTAGGTAGGCAGCGGAACAGACCGCAGTCTGGATGTTTGATGTTGGAAGCTATTTTTCTCTTTCAGAGTGCGGTCGTGTTCCCGAATAAAATAACCACTGAGCAGCAGTCCCTGACGCTGGTGAAGAGGCTCCTGGCAGTAGCAGTGTCCTGCATCACCTATCTGAGAGGGATCTTTCCTGAAAGCGCCTATGGGACCAGATACCTGGATGGTAACAGGCTGTTGGCAGGCTGCTTTGCGCGATACGGTGGCACGGGGCGGTCATTAAAGAAATGTGGGTCGTTTAATTAAAGGCAGTAGCTATTTCTCATGACTGTAACAAGAAATGACTAATCTAATTACTGAGTTTTATTAGAGATAGGGCTGATGCTGATTCAGGGATTAAAACAGTTAAAGTAATGTAAATGATAGTCTACCTTTAGCATACAATTCTGGAGAATGAACTTCGCTTTTAGTGTCAGAACTTGGTCCTTAAAGACTTCTTGTTGTTGTTGTTTTGAGATCTGTGTGTCAAAATCCTGAGGGAAGACAAGAACTGTCCTGGCTCTACTCAGCTGGTGAAATGGTACGTGAATTCCCGTGCACGTAGCACACATACAAAGCGTGTGAGCTCTGAAAGATCCCTTTCTAGCTTGCAACTACAAAGAAAGCTTCACTTTCTGCAAGTAAACAACTGCCCAGGCAGTGTTTTTAGTAGCAGGTTTTTTTACCCGGAAAATAAAAACGCATGCATTTTGGTACAGCTGGCATGGATTTCTTCAGTTCCTCTTCTGGAGAGCTCACACCTCGGCGTTTAATAGAGCACCAGTCATTGTTTAGAGAGTGAGCGTGCCGTGTTTGGTTGCCGTGGGTACAGGAGAACGCTCAAGATGCAGATGAATGCGAAAAATCTAACAAAATCTAACCAGCCGTTCCTCTTTAGCTGGCTAGGGGGTGCAGTGTTCCCATGAGAAGTGAACCTGTTGCTGTTCTGCATCTCGTATTTAAAGGTCTGGCTCTAACTTTGCCTAAGTGGTGCTGTGGGCCTTCCTATTCCAAACCAGAGTGGTCTCTGCAGGTGGTAGTCCCCTTGCACGTTCACACAGTCGAGTCCCTCAGCTGGGACTGGAGGTATTTCTTGTTTTCCTTCGTTCCTGGCCACCCTCCCTGCTGTTTAGGAAGGTGTACCTAAGGCACAGGGCACCTGGGGTGTTTCTTGTCTGCCTGGGGCAATGGATTCCTTCACAGCTGTGCTGGAGAATGGGCTTAAGTACCTCAAACTTTCTCACTGCTGGGATGCCCTCTGATTACCCAGGTGTTGCCTGCAGTTGTTTCACTCCTGGGTGCCTCCAGGTGTGGCTTTGATTTCCTTCCAGAAGTGTTTGGGTGACTCCTGAGGTCCTCTCGGTTCTGTGGGATAGAGGGAAGGGTGCAGCAACTTCGTGCACGGGATTTAATCCCACTGCAGGCTGCATCGAACCCTTTAGGAAACAAACCGGAGTCGCTGTCCATGCACAGAACGTGTTGTGGTCAAGCTCAGGCTGCGTCGGGACGTCGAGAGGCCACATTCCTATTTTTAGGACCTCTCTAAAAACCGCCTGTGTTGTTTTCACGCTTAAACCAGAACGAGAGGTCGAGCGTTTAGAAACAAAGCAGTTCAGCGGCCGGGGCTTCGCAGCGGCCGCCTTGAGGGGTTGGAGGTGCTGAGCTGTGATGTTGGAGGCGTGACTGGGTCCCTCAGAGAGGGCAACGGCCTCCTCCCTGTAACCCGTGGCCCGTTCGCATCTTCTGTGGCAGAGGGGACTGGGCAGCACCCGGCACGTCGCCCTGCCCTCGCGCACCAAGCGTTAGCGTGCGAGGCCGGTGGCACAGCGGCCTGGGGACGCTGGCAAGGGCTTGTGCAAGCACCTTGTCGCTTCCAGGTGAGCAGCGTTCTGTAACTCAGCATCGCCCACACGCCAAAAACAATGCCTGCTCGTTGACTGTATTCAAAAGAACTGTGGGAGAAATTAGAGTCAGTTTCGGTGTCCTGTTTGCACGCGTAAAATTCCAGCAGCTAAATAATAACTCCTTTGTGCTTCAGAGATGCCCGTGTTCAGCTGAAGTGCTCATAAACTGATTTGTGAATCCAAGTTTGATGATGCTAAGCACACAATTGCCTTGTTTTATTTCCTTATAGATCATATTTTTACTTTGTAAGTAAAAAAATGTATTACTAAGAAAAAGACATCATGGAATAAGCATTAGTTTTGCTACAGCAGTAGTGAGGCGATACAAAGACTTTAAGTTTGTGGGGATATTCTAATCAGGACTGGATGGACAATCTTCTTTGCTTTTTGCAGGATGTTAGGATGCTATGATGCCTTGCAGAAGAAATACGTAAGTCGTCTCGTATCGTTTGGTTATTTTAAGTGTATGGGAGTGTTCATTTACACAATTCCACTACCTGCCACTGTAGTTAAAGGACTTTCTGGTCCAGGGTAGCTCTGCTTTAGCTTGTTATAATATTTAGCTACACCTCAGGATTGTGTTCTGTGAACGTAGAGACGCTGAGTCAGGGATGCTTCGGGATGTTCTTAAGCCAGAAAAGCGAATCCTTTCTTAAGCAGATGAGCGAAGCATGTGAAGAGCTTGATTTCTTCAAATAGGCCTGCAGTGGTCATAGTTGGTTTTGAGAGCTAAAGATACAAAACAGAAACAGGCTGTAGAGTATATCTAATTGTTTCTTGCTTTAATTATGTTTCCAACAGCTAAGAATGATTGTCCTAGCGGTAAGTACGTCAAAGGTAACGCACTGCCCTAAGGATCCGCGCTTAGGTGTCTGTACAGCTCTTAATCTGTTTCCTCTCTTTACTTTTAAAAATACAGGTCTATACCCACCCGGAAGATCCTCAGGTAAATCTGGTAGGATAATTTCCTTGATGACTGGTGATGGCATAGGCAGAGTGAAGCTCGCCTGTGTATGAGCAGTAGGACTGAATTTTCTCACCTGTATATAATTCTAGAAGCTCCTGCTGAAGTTTCTTTTAAAACATTTCATTGTGGTGATTCTGGGGGAGGAGAGGGAAGAACTTTACATTTTTGGTTTGATTTGATTAATATAGCGTGCATTAAAACTGTCAGAGTATTCCTATGCTGTATTTCAGGCCGGGAGCGAAGAGCCATCATGGTTTTGTTTAAATACAAAGTTAATAGATGACAGAGTAGAAGCAGCAGCAGTAGCTGTTTGCTTGACAACTTTAACAATTGCTGTTTGTTTGCAGACAATTACTGAATGTTATCACTTCAAATTCAAGTACACCCACAACGGGCCACTCCTGAATTTCAGCAGGTACTGTCACCGTGACTGCTCTGCTCCCTAGCTTTAAAGTTCATTGCGTGCACCAACCCCAGTGTAAGAGCTTCAGACTTTCTGGTTGGCTTTTGCTCTTTTAAATCTGGATCTTAAGACCAGTTTTATCAATGCATCCTCATTAGTTAGGCTATTTTTAAAATACGGTGAATGGTTTTAGCGGATCATGAGGGTATTTGTTAACTACGCAGTCAAAAGATGTTTCTTAGCTACAAGGAAGTGGCTTGTTCTAAACAAATACTGAAACGTGACAAGTTCTTTCCTTGCGTAACATACTCCTTCCAGTTTTTCTCTGGCATAAAATGTTTTTTTAAACTCAAAACAAGGGTGGAGTGGGCTACAGTGCTGCAATCCTTTGACCAGAGGTTGGTTACGTACCTCTGAAAGTCGCGCGGTGGCAGGAGATGGGAGCCAGCCACTGCAGGCTGGCTTCGTGCACTAGATTTGCGAACAAGTCCCGCTTCCTTGCCACCCTGCAGGGAAAGAGAAGCGTCTGCGGAGCTGGGAGACACATCTGAGACCGTTGCCGTTTCAGGTGTGTCTCCAAAAGGCTGTGTGGGCTTGTGAAATACCTCACAGCTGCTTGCTGTTCCTCCGACCCCTCTCTAACCTGGGGTATTTCTGGGAAATGATCAGGCTCTTGTAAAGATGTTGACAACTTCCAGGGAACGCAGCTGGGAAGGTGGCTGTGAGGAGGAGGGAGCAGGGAGTGTGCCAGGAGAGCGAGACCTCTCCGTTTTTAGTGACAGTAAGGTGGGGTTTGGGGCAGCCGCTTGTAGAACACGAGTTGGATGTTGCAGAGCTGGATGCCAGGAGTCCCTCAGGAATCTTTCCGTATCAGTAACCTTTCCTGTCAAAGTCAGGAGCGTTACCTGCTGCCCCTGAAATACTACAAGCTTGAGAGACCTAGCAGGACTGGGGCTTTCAAATGTACCAGCTTCTGTTTCAGATCTGTTTTTAAGCCTTGTGTAACATAAAATAGAGCTGTTGGTCACAACTGCTGCACCCTAACGCTTCCCTGACGTTCCTGGCTCAGATTTTGATCTTACAAGGGACAGAGAGCTCACTAGGTGGTGGTAGGAGCTGCAGTCCTTGTGATCTCAGAAATGGGATGTCCACTTCTCCAACACGCCTGTGTTGTAATACTGAAACCGTTGGGTCTGTTAAAAAAGCTGAACGCTGTGTCCGTTCCTAGCAAGGACAAAGGGAGTGATTCCCCCATCACCTGTGCAGACACCAAGAAGGCAAGCATCCTCCTCATCCGCAAGATTTACGTTCTGATGCAAAACCTCGGTCCGTTACCAAATGATGTCTGCCTGACCATGAAGCTGTTTTATTACGACGAAGGTAGCATTTTCCTGTTACCTTAATTTATCAGCTGTGCTTAGACGTTTGAAAACAAAGAAATATTCTCATGCATAATCTTGGTGGTGGCTGGGACTTGTTAATTTTTCCCACGTTTAATTATTTCTTGTGACAGTTCCTAAAATCCAAGGGGAGCACAGATCTGATCTCTCTGTAGGAGCACAGTCTTACAACTGACTTCATCGGAGCAAGGATTTCAATGGGGTTTTAAAACGAAAGGAGTTCACCTGAGTATATTAGGATGTGACCTGTTTGCCAGATCAGTTCCAACTGTTTAAATGGCTGACGCTAGCTTCTGCTTTCAGTGCCTGTTCCTGCTCTGTAGTGAAAAACTGGAGTTCCTGGTTCATCTCCTTTCATATAACTCTTTCAAATCGTTTTGTTTTTGTTGTGTAGGGGAAAAGGAACTTCATGTAGTACAAATGGAGTATTGATTATTCCCTCCCCCAGTACCGTTTTTTTGAATAGCTCTTTGTGTTTAAAGAAGAGAAGTCTTTTAGCCGCACAAGCTGAGGTCAGTTTGACAAGAGCAGGTTTTGTTACAGTGCAGCACTTTGTGTGTTCTTCCCTGCAGTTACACCACCTGATTACCAGCCTCCTGGTTTTAAGGAGGGTGAATGTGAGGGGATGATATTTGAGGGAGAGCCAATGCATCTTAACATGGGTGAAGTGCCAACGCCTTTCCACATGCTGAAGGTTAAAATTACAACTGACAAGCAGAGGATGGAAAACGCTGACGAGAGCATCCTGAAGCGAGGAGATACTGATCTGCCCGTCCAGGTGGACAGAGATGTTCCAGAAGAAAGCCAGCACATGGATGTAAGAGCTCACGTGCTTCATGCAGCTTATTGAAATGTGAAAGGGGCTGTTAATCCTACTGCACCCGTTAAGGTAGTAATAAGGGATGTGGTATTTGCAGATACACTGAAGTATCACAGCAGGTATTCAGCACGCTTCTAATTGTACTTCTCCAGTTAGCAATCTGTCATTAAAGCAGTATGGAACAAATGTGTCAGCACAGTGCCTGCGCTGCTGGGAGCCCTCCGAGGCAGGAGAAGAGCAGCAAGGGAGGAAGCTTTGGTGTGCTGTGGGTACGCTTGGCTGCTTGCTCAGCTCCAGCCACCCTGAAGCCTCCCTGCGGCTGCCCCGTGCTCGTCCCGAGTGATCCACTGCGGCCAGGCGGTGCTGACCGGGGCTGAATTTGCTCTTGGGCAGCGGGGTAAACCCAGCTTGGTTCTGGATTGGGATTTCTCTCAGGAAAAGCACAGAGCCAAACCTGAACGTGCTGACAGGCTCACGCATCCTGCTGGTGCCGGAGCCTCTGAGATGGCGCTGAGCGGTGGGCAGGTGGCAGGGAACACTCTGGGGCTGTTAGGTGCAGAAATCCTCTGCTGATCCACGCTGGCCATAGGTGAGAACGGAGTTCCAGGGCTTCTGGCTCGTCCTCCTCACCAGTTCCTCCCCAGCAGTGGTTTGGCAGCCCCCTGCCTCTGTGCACGGCTCCATCACTGTTCCACCAGCAACACAAAGGCAGCAGCTGGTGCACCGATGGTTTCCTCCTAGCATCTGTTACGGTTTTAATATCCTGGACATGTTTATCAGTAATTGAATTAAATGTATGCTTGCATTGATAACTACCGTTGAGCTAGTCTGTACATCCCATATCATATTTGTTTATTTTAAAGCAGTTTGTTTCACCAAGAATCCATCTAATAAGATCCGTCCCTAAGAGTTTGTGAGTAGAAACTTTTCTTTATGTCTGCTCTAAGTAACGGACCTTTTCCTTAACCTAGGAGGACCCCGTGTTAGATAATAAAGTGGAAGATAAGAATCACGTAAATACTTCGGAAGCTCAAGGTAAAATTGATATCTCCTTTTCAAGTCTCTTCAGTTTGTGCCTCTTTCCTGATGCTACTCAAAGAAATGCTCAGTTTCCTGCTGTAGGCTGCTGTATTCAGATTTGCGGTGTTTTCCTCATGTACCCTGCTGTGCCTTTGTTTTGTTGTGGATCTGTTCTGTGAAGCACTTGGTTAGGAATCAGACATCTCTGCTTTCCTGTTCCAAAATCATGATCTTCCATTATCAGATAAGCTAAACCTAACGTGTTACGTATTTAGAAGAAATCTTTTGCCACTTGATTTTTTATTACTTTGTTTTTACTAATGTAGTTAATTTTAAGTAGAGTACTTGCTGGAGTAGTCCCAGGTGCTCTTGAGCCCGTTATTACAGACTTTAGAGTCTAAATTTGGCAAAATACCACTTCTAGCCACCTTTCTCTTTATGCTTATGTAAGACAGCAGCGTGATTCTGCAGTCCATACCTGCTTCAGTCTGTGTGGCTGTGAATGAATGAAGACCATCGGGGCTCGTGCACGGGAGAGTTTAATTTGTGGTGGGCTGAATTTCGTGTGAAAATACCTCTGCATAAAACGCACGTTCTTCTCACAGCGGCTCCTCGCTGCGGTTTGCTATTCCTGGTACAGTCAGGAGCTTGTTGCAGTGCTTCTCGTTTCATGGTTCCTTGTGTGATTGTGTCTGTGCCACTGGCTACTTCAGCGGCTTTTCTGGCTGCTTGCTTTCACGGCTTACAGTGGCCCTTTTCTCACACTGGCTACGTGAAATGCTTTGATAAACACGAGTTATTACTATTTTTTTTTAAACTGGTTTAGTTTTAGTGGGTGCAAGTTCTGGCAAAGCTGGGTTTTCTGCAGTAAAATCCTAACGTTTATCTGTCAATGTAAAACTATGCACACAACGTGAGCAGCAGCAAAAAGCAAAGTCCAAGCTGCAGCCTACCAGGCAGTGCTTCTCCAGAAGGTACCAAAGATATGAACTTGTCCTATTGAAGCTTCATGCAACTTCAGTAAGCAGTTCAGCTGAGAATTCTGCAGAGAATATGAACGAAATCTCACTCTGATAATCTAACACCACAAGATAAAGCTTCCTTCTCCCTTTTCATCAATCATCAGTTAGATCCTTCCTGTTAATGCAGCACGTTGGGAAGTTCCTACCGATCCTTTCTGCTGCAGAGCAGCCCTGGTGGTGTTGAATTTCTTTATAAATAGTCTGTGCTGCTTGCTTGCGTGAGTCATATAAACGTCCTCAGCTGTAAGCTCCGAGCGCAGAAGTGCCGATAAAGCAACACCCTGGCTGCAGCCGCTACCAGGCGCGCTCCCTGGAAGCACTCAGGGTTTTCTTACTCAGCGTCCCTGAGGCCAACCCAGACTGTCTCTGGTTCAAAACATGCTACAGCAAACGCTGTCCTTGGGCGTCTCCCAGCAGAAGCTTCTCTCTTAAGACTTCAGAGAAACGAGGAGGAAAAATGGCAAACGATTTCCCTTCGGATTCACTTAGAGAGCAAAGTCTGAGCCCCGAGGCTACCCAGCTGAAGGGTGAATCACTGCTTGCAGATCTCTGAAGCTACCAGGAGGCACCCAGGCCATCCTGACAGCCTCTTGCTGTACATCAACTATTTCAAACACAGCAAGGAAGGATGAAAGAGGAACCGAGTGCCCTTTTTGAGAGAAGATTAAGCAGAGATAACGTAGACAAGTATGCTCTGGAATGTTGATGCTCTCATGTAAAACAGGATAGCTAAAAGAACAGGCTGCTCAAGACGAGTTTTTTTTTTAAAGGCACTTTACAACCAAAACTGGGGGTGAAGGAAGCCTTTGGATGAGAAGCCATGATAAAATGTTTTCCTGTTGCAGATGTAGAGGCTGCCGTGGAGATAAACACATGGTGCTCATAGAAGAAATGCCCATTATTGCTGCTGCTTGCTCTGTTTGTTCTCCTTGTATATTCCCCTTAAGTTTTATCTGCTCTGAAGTGTTAACTGTGGTTCTGCAGACTGCACTAACACCTTTTTTCCATTAAAAACTTCCAGACATTCCTTCCCGTGTAACTAAAACCAGCAGCCCTGTTAGTTCTAAGGCTTTTGGTCCTCCAACAGCAAGCAGCTTGTTGGGGCTGTAGTGGTGTCTGAGTGCTTGCAGAGGCAGTGGGACAAAGCAAATTGAGCCTGGATATTTAAAAAATGGATTGGGGTATCCAGCACTGCCCAGGCTCTGTATGTAAACAGTGGCATTACAGTTGTTCTTCAGAAATGTGCAACTTCTCAAAAACAGCTTGCTATTCCCATGCTGTTGACAAATAATCATGGAAATGCGTAGCAAAGAGCGCTTGTAAGCCACTTTTTCTCTTGATGTTAGTAGGCTGCAGAATTGCAGGACCCACTAAAAGCTATGCAGCTTTTACCTGCTTCGAGAAACTCACAAGAATTCATGAAAAACCATGTAGAAGTATGATGAACAGCTTGTCTCGCAGGGTTGGTGTAAGGCTTCTTTATGGGACCTGTGAGACTGGGAGAAAAATGCGCTTGTCACCCTGAAATACTTCAGTTAGTCATTTCCCTGTCTGAAGAAACCTGTTTGTCGCCTCTAACCAGTTTGTGCTCATATGTGGATCCTAGGAAAAAACACAGTGGGTTAGAAGGAAAAAGAAAAACCTCTCCAGCTCTCTGAGCTCATTCTTTCCTCCTCCTGCCTGGTTTTTGTGACCTGGAGCTGCAGGCAGAGGTCCTCAGCTGTATGTGGCTAGGCTACAAAGCACCAGCCGTCTGCTGGCGGTGCTTTGGGACACGCAGAAGCGTGCCAGAAGTACAAAACCGACCCGTGAGGCTTTATCCTCGCGAGCGAGTTGTGATGTAGAAGGGTGTTGAGCAGTACAGCGATCAGCTGAGTTTGGGGATCGAGCCCGTCCTTCCCAAGAGCCACGCGTGAGCCCGTATCACCTAAAAGCGCGCGTTTTCCTCGCGTCGAAGCGTTGCGGTGGAAAGAGGCTCTTAGCGCGTTGCCGACTGTGTGCTTTGTTATCTAACAACTTTTACAGAACCGAGTTTCCCTCGCGAAGGGGATGACGTTACGAAGGCTGGAGAGAACAGGAGTCTGTACGTTTCCAATCGCCAGGTACGGAAGCCGCGCTGCCACCTTCACCTTGTGCGAGAGCTTTTGCGAAGCTTCTTCCAACTCCGTATTTTGAGTTAACTCAAGTGATTAATCAGTAATCTGCTGGAGGTTTGTTTACAACGGTCAGTATTTCCAGCAACAGAGCACGTTAAGATTTTAATTCCCGGTGTTTTACAAAAATGGTTAATGTTCTACAGCAGTCAGAAGGAATAACCAAAGGCTGGTGCTCTGATCAGTTTTCAGACTAAACAGCCGGTCTGACTGAGGCTGCAAGAAATGGAAGAGCAATTTCCCGTGTTTATAAATCGCCGTAGCTCTGCCTGACAGAAGTTTCTCTTCTAATTCCAGCAGCTCAAAACTTGATTTTTAAGACGTTGATTAAAACCCAAGATACAGCCTTATTCCTCAGGCTTAAAACTCAGACTATATTCCCTGGAAAAAAAGGAAAAATAAAGGCAAAATGTTATAATTTAAATGTGGGGGACTACAAACACAGGTCCTTAAGTGCAGGGTAGTCCCAGGTAACTGAGTGATTTACTGTATAAAAACCTGATGCTTTGATCTGCCCGGGCTGTCTAACACCCCTGCCTAGAAGTCGTGCTGTTGATTTCATTGCAAATCCTCCTGAATTTAAGTTTCAGGTAAGGCGCTGTGGTGAGCGGAGCCAGATCTCTTTGCACGCTGAACCCTCTGTGTATATTTTTTTTTACTGCTGTGACAAGCAAACGTTTATTTTGTCCTTTTAGGTTGATCATTTGGCAAGTAAGACATCTGAACTTAATATGTCAGAGAGCAGGACAAGAAGCGGGAAGATATTTCAAACCTACACTGTTAGTATCAGGTTTTCTTCTATTTCTGTTCTTCTCTAAGACTTTTTTTTTCCATTGCAAGCAGTGAATAAAACTCCAACCTTTCTTACAGCTCATGCTGAAAAAAATGAAATCCTTGTCACTTCTAAAATCCCCATCGCTTTCAGCACATTTGGGTTCTTAGTGTCAAAAAGAAAAGTCTATTGCAAAGGGTTAAAAGGTGAGCACTGAGCAGTTACACAGGCTGAGGAAAACTTTGTTTGGCTTGATTTGTATTTTGAGAACACGTTTAGCCAAATTCCCTGCTGGATTAATCCGTTGTTGGTAGGAGTGTGTGCCCGCAGAAAGCGCAGCCCAGCGTGCCACGTGCTTGCTGGTGGTTTTACCTGGACAACACGAGGTTGTAACATCAAATCCGTGACTCAGAGCAAGAAAAAGCCGTTAGTTCTTTGCTTATTCACGTTGCATCAAATGAGTCTTCCAGTCCGGGCTACTCATGGGCAGCCACATTCCCCTGGTCTTGCACAGGTGGAGCAGAAATTGTATTTGGGGTGAAATCCGGCCTTTTGGGAAGGTGTCGGGTCCCATCTGGATGTGGTTGCTGCCTCGATTTACCAGCTGAGCTTGGCAGCTTCAGCTCTGGGAGGCTGAACGTTTACAGTTAGGAAGGGAAAACGGATGTCAGGGCCAAGGAATATCGTTCCTGTCAGCATCTGGGGAAGTTTTTTGTTAGTTTTAATGCAGGTTAGGGCACAGTGATTGTGTGAGGATTCGTAGTGCACTGCTCGATGGTTGCTGGTGGTCTTCCCCTAAACCAGGAGCTGCCTTATTTCCAGAAAGGCTGATGGAGGTCACGCTTGGGAGCACTGCACAATCCGTTCCTCAGCAGAATGTTGGAAGGAAATCAGAGGAAATCAGCTGCTGGGGGGGGTGGGGGGGTGGTTGTGCTGGAAAAACTTTGGTGCCCCGATGTTTCTCCGGGTGTTAAAACCTCTGAGCAGTGGGGAGCAGCAGGAGCTGGGCGCTCAGCACCTCGCGCGCCCGGGTTTTGGGGTGGATTTTCCCCTCACTAGACGTGGTGGCAACGAGGAGCAGCCCGTGCAGCGCCACGACCTGTAACCCTGTGCCTGGTTTCTCCCTGCAGGCCGAACCCTCGTCCAGTCAAGACGTGCTGCCGAAAAGGAGGAAAATCAGCGAGCCCAAGGAGCAGTTTTAGACACCCCTCTCTTGGCTGTTCGCTTCTCCACGCCGCTTCTGTTTGGTTGTTTAATGCGATTGTTAACATTTAAATGTTCTTTTAGGGACCTTGTTCTATTTGCAGTCAAAATGTTGTGGATTCTAAGGGAAAATCTACCAAGACGACCCGTGGAATAAATGAGAAGTTCCTTTCCGTAGGAGGTTGTATCCCCATCAGGAAAGACAGAGGCTGGCTGCTGATGTAACTCCGGGATAAAAATTTTAAAAAAATCTGTAACGAAGGCGATTTGGGGGACTGGGCTCCCTGCTAACAATGTGCTTAAATCCTGATGGCGCTTGTTCGTTAACTGCGAGGTGAGGTTTCACTGGTAAGGTTTTCTGGGCTGTATTTCAAAGCTGAGGAACTCCTTGGTCAGAACCTGCCCTACAGGGCCCAAAACCCTGGAGTCTCGGGGTTAATTCCTGGAGCAGGTTTCTTAATTCCTGGAGCAAGTTTAGGAAAGCTGTGAAGTTGTGTTACAGTTCTTGGTTTTACCACAAAGCAAGCAGAACTGAAACAGTTACGGATGTTTGATTCTTTTCATTCTTTCCAGACCAAAGGCACCAGATGAACAATAAACATGCATTCTTCCTACCTTTACCCACATATTTCATGCCAAAATACCAGGATTTGTGTCCAGATGGACGTATGTATTTACAAATGGCATGAGCCTCTGTCAGGCATCTGTGCTCATGGTGTGAGATGACTTGAAAGAGAAGCCTGCGTGTATGAGAAATGATGAATTGCAGGAATTGGAGAAGGTGCTGGATTGTTCTGCCAAAACACTTGTTATTTTTTCATGTAGTGTAAAAGAAGTGGGGGGAAGCTGTTGCACAGCTCCTGTGTTTGGATGTGGATAGCTGAGCATTTCTTGATATATTTGAATTTAAAGTGACATCTTTTTATCATATTTCTCCATTAAAACAGCATTCCATTTGTGGCTGGGTGTTTCATTCACGTTCTTATTGGAGTAGGCTTAGGGGTCTTAAGGTAATGCGGGGAAGAACAAATGGGGCAAAACCCCGCAGATGTGGAACTTTCCTTAGATGGGCAGCAAGGGGCACGGTGCAGCCCCCCAGGGCATCTCCAGCTCCAGTCGTGGTGCTGAGAGCCCCTGGTGCTGCCCCGTGCCCTACGTGTGACCGGCAGCGAGGTGCGGGTCGAGGTGCGGGTCGCAGCCACGTGTTTCTCTTCACCGCGCTGAACCAGGTGAGCGGGATTTAATTCGCACAAGCTGCCAGTGCATAGCCTCGGGTTTCGTCAGCTTTGCAGGGTGATTTAACACGATTTCCTTTGCAACTCCTGACCGCAGAGTCAGCGAAAGGGTTGGGTTGGCAGAGGCCTCAAAACCCACCTTGTTCCTGCCCCCAGCCCCATCCAGCTTGGCCTTGGGGCACCCCCAGCCCCTCTGGGCAGCCTGTGCCAGGACCTCGCTGCCCTCCTGGGGAAGGATTCCTTCCTGATACCTGACCCAAACCGTCCCTCCTCTGCTTCAGGCAGTTACCCTGATCCCCCCACTGCACCCCCTGACAAAGCATCACCCCCCCAGCCTTCCTGTAGCCCCCTTGATGCTCTGGCAGCGTTGATTCCTGTGTCTGTGCTCACCGCAGCACCCGTGCTCATCCTGCTCCGAGCCTGTGCACAGCCTTCCCCTTGCCCCAGCATGCGACATGTCTTGCACACCTTCCATGCCCTGCACAAGCCTTGTGCATGTCCTGTACAAGCCTTGATGCCTCACACGTGCCTTGCACAAGCACCATGCTCCTTGCACGCCCTGCACATGCCTTGCACAAGCAGCACGCCCCTTGCATGCTCCTTGCATGCCCCTTGCACGCCTTGTCCCGGCCACAGCCGGCACCGCCCCCCCCGGGGCCGTCCCGGGCCGCCCCCCCCCCGTGCTCATTGGCGGCTCCGTTCCCCGGTGCCGGCCCCCCGCTGGGTTTTACCGGAGCCCGGGCAGCGCTGTCCCGGGTTCTCTTCCTTCATCGGCCTCTCGACTCCTTCCCCAGCCCCGACCCTCGCCCCCGGCCGCTCTCCGGACTTCCAAGCGAGGCTCCGAGCTCAGCTCTTGGGGCCAGGGGAGGCTCGGAGGCCACCGGGATAAATCCCGAGAAGAAGCCGGGGCTGCCCCGGGGTGCTGCCACCAGTCCCCGGGCATGAACCGGGTTCTTAACCCCGTCGCCAAGCCGGAGGTCGCCTGGGCGTGAAGGCTCGGTCGCCGACCCGATGTCTCGCCACCTCCATGGAAGCACAACCGCCTGCTTCAAACACGTCACGGGGCGACGGGCGGCCGCTCCCCGCCGGTGACTCTTGTACAGCCATCGCAGGGCGGGCAGGCGAGCTGTGATTCCCCCGGGGGAAAAAGGGCGAAGCCTCCCCCATCGCCTCGCCGACCCCTCTGGAGGCCGGTCCCAGCCGCAGCCCCTCGTGCGTGGCCCTCAGCCCGGCCGCGGGTGGCGATGACGACGCTGACGCACCGGGGCCGCCGCGGGGACGCGGGTGGGAGCGTGGGCAAGAAGCTGGACGACGAGGAAGAGGCGGCCGCAGAGAGAGACCCGGAGGACGATGACTCCAAAGGCACCCGCCTGACGCTGATGGAAGAGGTGCTGCTCCTGGGACTGAAGGACAAGCAGGTAAAGCGAGGCTGCGGGTCTTGAAACGAGGCTGCAGGTCTTCAAGCGAGGCTGCAGGTCTTAAGGAGAGGCTTCAAGGGAAACCCACAGCCCCGCGCTGCCTGGGGGTGAGGCTCTCGTGGTGGAGGCGCCGTGGGTTCCTCGGGTCCCCCCTCAGCAGCCTCTGCCCGCCCAGCTCAAACCTCCCTCGGGCTGAGCGGCGAGGGCGGCTCGCAGAGGCTGCGGGGAGCTGTGGGGGGAACAGGGCTGCGCGGCGCTGCGGCCACCCGCTTGTGCTCGCTGCCAGCACCGAGGGCATTGGGCAGCGGGGGCCTCACCTCGTGTGCCAGCCCCGGCGGGGGTGCAGAGGTGCCCTTGCGCCGTTTGCTCTTCGCCAAAACCCTCTTTGAGAAACGGCAGGGGCAGGTTTTGAGGGAAGGGGGCAAGGAGACAGAAAGTGGCTGGAGCGGGATGAGCTCCCCGGTGGCTGTCGTTCGCTGCTTGAGCAGCGCCGGGGGCGATCGGAGCGCTTGGTTATCGGCCCCACAGCTCGGCACCTTTCTGCTTCCTCCACATCAATGCCTTCACCTGGTTCGGGGCACGGCGCTACTGCTCCTCCCCTCAGCCAAAACGGGGAAAATGAGGCAAGGGGAGGCTCAGCAGGGGCCCGAGGCGCTTCCTGAGGCAGCGACAAGTGCAGAGGGGTGCGAGGTGCCTGTGCTTCCATCCCCTGGGGTCCCGGTGGTCCTTGAATGAGCCTGGGCAGGCGCCTCATGTCCCCGGCCCTGCTCTGGCCGTGGTTTTCTGGCAGGGACGGATGCGGCAGGGGGCTGCTGGCCAGCAGCTGAGGGCTTGCCAAGCTCAGCGGGGAGTAGCAGGAGAGCGGGGCTATCAGGGGAGCATCACGCAAATAACTTGGGAGCAAATATTTGAGAGCAGCGTGGCACGGCTTCCTTCCTTCCTGGGCTACGTTAAGCGTTCTTGGTACGGTTTGTGTACTCCTGGGAATGGCCCCACAGCCACCAGGAAGTTAGGAGAGCGCAACAGCTAAGGGGAGAAGGACTTGTCTCTCACCTCCTTTGTTTGTTTTTCATCCTGTCCTTCCGTGTTTCTCTACCTGAAGGCAAGACACGGGCAGCAGACCTCATGGTCCACCCTCATTTTGATGAGCAGGGGGAAATAATTAAAAAAATAATAATTAAAAAGACAATTTTAGCTGAACCCAATGCGCCCACAATGCAATTTCATTATTTTAAGTACCAGTCTGTCCATGTAGGGGACACTGGATGCACACCAGCATTTGCGACCCGTCTGATTTCAGGAGCTGATATTAGCCAAGGAGCTTTCAACGTCTCTGATTTCAGACCCCTTAAAATTTGGGGGGCGAAATGTGCCTTCCAGCCCAATGAACCAAAGCCTTTGCTCACCTCTGTGCCCTTTTTCAGAGAATTGGATCCTAAAGGGCACGTGCAAAAAAAAAAACAAACCACAGTGCCTCTCCCAGGGAAGGAAATCAGCATGTCTTAGCAGGGCAAGCGTGAAGGGTTGCTTTGTCTTCGCTCACAAGGAAATGAAGAAAGCAAATAAAGATTTTAATTTATTTTATGACTCCCTGTGCTGAGCAAGCTGAACAACCCGGTGTCCAGATGCACTGTACAAACAGACACGCTGGGGACAGGAGGTTACCCATATGGACTATAAAAGCTTCTACGCAGGAGGCCGCCAGCTCTTGGCCTTCCTGCCTTGGGAAAGGCTTCTTGGGTTGCTTTGTCTGTGGTCTCCCAGCAGCTCTTAGAGCTGCCCTTTCCCCTCTTCCTCCCCATTTTCTCAAAGAAAAGCACCAAGGAAAGGGAGTGAGGGCCAGGAACAGGGCACAGCACCCGGCCTCATCCACCCTTCGGGTGCAGTGAGTTTGTCCTGGGGCCATCCTGAATCTCTTCCACCGCAGCTGCAGCCCCGGCCTCTGTCTGCCACGCAGTGGAGGCGGAGAAGAGGCTGTTCCCTTCATTTTGCAGCTGGCTTTTATGCCTTAGGGCCCGCTGACTTCATCCTGCCTCCAGATCTCTTCCCAGACTGAGAACCCCATGCAACCAGCAATCCCTCCAGGACCATATTTCCCAGCCCTCTGCACCTTCTCGTTGCTCTGCCCAGCACCATATGGACTCAAGAGCCCGTGGTTCTCAGGGCAGGGCTCCAAAAAGAGCACCTGGTGTGAAAGGTGTTGAGTTTGGCCTGACTCAAGCACTGCCCAGCTCATTGCAGCCTTTTCCATGAAGAAAGGACTAGAGGGAATGGCCTCAAGTTGCACCAGGGGAGGTTCATGTTGGAAATGAGGAGACATTTCCTCTCAGAAAGAGCGGTCAGGCGTTGGGACGGGTTGCCCAGGGAGGTGGTGGCGTCCCCGTCCCTGGGGGTGTTCAGGGAAAGGTTGGACGTGGTGCTTGGGGACGTGGTTTAGTGGTGACAGTGGTGGCAGGGGGGTGGTTGGACCAGATGAGCTCGGAGGGCTTTTCCAACCTTGATGATTCTGTGATTCTTTGATTCTGTGAGGGGACATTGGGGGTGGGGGGTCTGTGGAGATGGCACGGAGGACTGCTGTGGGGCTCTGGCTGCTTGTCCCCACCATCACACGTGTCCCCATCCCTGCAGGGCTACACCTCCTTCTGGAACGACTGCATCTCCCCGGGCCTGCGCGGCGGCATCCTCGTCGAGCTGGCACTGCGGGGCCGCATCCAGCTGGAGCCCCTCACCGCCAGGAAGAAGCGGCTGCTGGACAGGAAGGTGATGATGGCGATGGGGCCGAAGGGGTGAGGCGGTGTCATGGGTGCCGGCCATCCCGTGTGTCCCCCACACATGCATTCACACGCCCCGCGGTGGCTTTTCGGCATGCTTCAATGCCTGCCCGCGTCCCAGCCTGATGGCGCCTCGTCCTTTTGGCCTCCCAGGTGCACCTGAAGTCGGACACTCCAACGGGTGACATCTTGCTGGACGAGACCCTCCGGCACATCAAGGCCACGGAGCCTGCAGAAACGGTGCAGACCTGGATAGAGCTGCTCACGGGTAGGCACAGCAAGAGAGAAGTCACAGTCGTGGCGTGGCTTGGGATGGGTTGGGTTGGGTTGGGTTGGGTTGGTGGGGAGCTCAAAGCCCACCTTGTTCCTGCCCCCACCCCCTCCAGCCTGGCCTTGGGCCCCCCCAGGGATGGGGCATCCACAGCTCCTCCGGGCAGCCTGGGGCTGAGCCAGGCTCCATCCACCCCGGCCTCCGACACAGTTTGCTTCTCCTCAGGGGAGACCTGGAACCCCTTCAAGCTGCAGTACCAGCTGCGGAACGTGCGCGAGCGCATCGCCAAGAGCCTGGTGGAGAAAGGCATCCTCACCACGGAGAAGCAGAACTTCCTCCTCTTCGACATGACCACGCACCCCGTCAGCAACGCCGCCGAGAAGCAACGCTTGCTCAAGAGGCTGCAGGAAGGCGTGCTGGAGCGCTGGGTGGGTGACCCGCACCGCATGGACCGCAGGACTCTGGCTCTCCTGGTGCTCGCCCACTCCTCGGACGTGCTGGAGAACGCTTTCAGCAGCCTGGAGGACGACCGGTACAAGGTGGCGATGAACAGGACCAAGGAGGTCCTTGACGCAGATCCAGAGGTGGAAGCTGCCAAAGGCAGAGGCACGGAGATGATCTGGGCCATCCTGGCGGTCTTCAACAAGGCCTGAAGCCCTGCGGGGTGGGCAGCAGAGCTTCGCCTGCCTCGGCGCGAGGCCACGGGCTCCCTTGGCACCGGGTGGTAGCGGGAGGCTCTGCTCTGCAAGGCCCAGATCTGGGGGGTCATGAGGCCCCCTGGGCCCCCTCTCCCCTGGGCATGAGGCCCCAGGGCCGCTGCAAACAGAGGCTGGTGCCTTCAGGGAGCGGAGGTGACTGCCACCAGCAATGCTGAATGCCTGCTGTGACGGCACCGAAGCGCTTCACCGGCCAAATCGCGATGGGAAGGGGGTCAGACCCCCGTCAGGAACAACCCAGTCCCCCCCTTCACCTCCTTCCCCTGCATGCGATTGCGAGACGGCCCCGAGCCTCCGGGCTGTGCTGCCCTGCAGTCCTTTTTGGGAAGGGGAAGAGCTCACTGTGATTTTTTTTGTTTATTTGTTTTAATTATTATTATTTTCCTTTCTCCTCTGCCACTTTAACTCCCCGCAGTGAATATGAATGTGTTTCTGGGTATTTAAGCCTCCTTCTAATAAAAGGGTTTGGTGGTGGAAGGCGCGTCGGCAGCTGTGGCACGGCAGGTCCTTGGGGCTGCCGGTGGCACGGGGACACCCCAGGCTGGGCTCCCGCACCCCAGGGCCCCTCTGTGAGACCCAGACCTGTCCCCAGGGACGCAGATCCTCGTGGGCACCTTCCTGGGGCCACCAGGAAAAGCAGCAGGTCGCTGCTGGTGCCTGTGGGGAGCGCGGGCAGGGAGCCTGCAGCACAACGTGGGGGCGTGAGGAAGGCACGGGGCCATGGGGACAGCGTGGGGACGTTGCAGGACGTGGGGATAATGTAGGGACATGGGGATGTTTCAGGGGGATGGAGACATTGCGGGGCTTGAGAAAATTATGGGCGTGGGGACGGTGTGGGACATGGGGACAGTGTGGGACATGGGGGCAGTGCAGGGACATGCAGATATTATGGAGCTATGGGAAAATGGGACATGGGGACATTTCAGAGCTATGGAGATGTTGTGGGACTTGAGAAAATTATGGGTCGTGGGGACAGTGCAGGGCCATGGGGACACTGTGGGCCATGGGGACAGTGTGGGACATGGGCACAATGCAGGGACATGGGCACAATGCAGGGTCATGCGGATTTTATGGTGCTATGGGAAACTGGGACACGGGGACATATGGAGACATCGCAGGACATGCTAAAATTATGGGCCGTGGGGACATTATAGGGCCGTGGGGACATTGCAGGGCCACAAGGCTATGGCGGGACCATGGGGACATTATGGGGCCATGAGGGTCCTGCACAGGGCCACCAGGACGATGCCCCAATTCAGGACATTGGGGGCATTGAGGGGGTCAGTGTGGGTGCTTGAGGACACTGGGGTGTACTGGGAGCACTGGGCGGGGGGGAACTGGGAGCACCCGGGGGACGCTGGGGGGCACTGGGAACTCTGAGGGGTCCCAGGGGCGGCTGCGGCCCGCCAGGAGGCGCCCGGGCCTGCTCCTGCAGCCGAGCTGAAGTCCCGCCCCACCCCCCCCCCCAATGGGTCCCCGGCCTCAGTCCTTCTGCCTATTGGTTCTTTCCAGCGTCAATCAAGCTGAGGGGTTCCCTCTCCGCGCTCACGCTGTCTCACTTCCCATTGGCCCGCCGCAGCTCCAGCCGGGGTGGCTAAGCCCCGCCTTTCTCCCCGCCCCCCCGCGACCGCTGATTGGTTGGAGGTGATGTAAGCGTACCCTCCTCCCCGCTCCCATTGGATGGCCGCCTGTCCGTCAGACTGCCGAGGCGGCAGGGGGCGGCAGCGGCCATTTTGGAGCAGAGAGCGGGGCCGGGCGGCGCGGAGGCAGCGCGGAGGCAGCGCGGATCCACCGGGGTCGCCGCTCCCTGCCATGGCCGCCCCGCTCGGCACCGGCACCCGCACGGAGGAACCCGGGCAGGAAAAACAGGTGGGAACCCCCGTAGCGAGCCCTCCGAGCTCCCTATTGGCTGGGTAGCGCGTCAATCTTCACCTCCCCGCTCGCTCATTGCTTGCTGCCGCTTTCCTTCTGAGTAACGTTGGCCTCTCATTGGCTGCGGGGCAGGAGGGGGGGGCGGGACTTCCGGGAGAGGCGGGGAAAAGGTGGCTTGTGTGGAGGGGAGCGCGGGGGGTTGTGGGATACTGGGGGTGCGGGGCCGGGGCCGGGGCCGGGGCCGGGGCCGGGGCCGGGGCCGGGGCCGGGGCCGGGGCCATCCCTCGCAGGGCTCCCGGCTGGGCCCCGCAGCCCCCGGGATGCGCCCGGGCGGGGTGACAAGGCCCGAGCTGTGCCCCGCGGGGATGCCGCAAGCACCGGTGAAAGCTGCCCTGGGGTTATCCGGGGAATCCGCCTGCACCGGCGCTGGCTGTGGGGCTCTGCTCCCAGAGGTCAGGGCCCATCCCCGCAGTGCCACCGGGCCAGGTCCCCACCTGGCTCTGCCAGCACCAAGCCCTGCTGGCAGGGAGCAGCCGTGAGAAAAGGCTCGAAAAAACCCTCCTGGATGGGGGAAGAAGCTCCTCCAGCAGCAGTCGGCAGTGTTTGGAAGCCGGTGAAGATCCCGTGGCGGTGTCGCGGCTGCGTTTTGTCCTCCCACGGGGCTGGAGCGCCTTCAGTCCCCTCTTATTTTCCAGGATGCGCAAGAGAAGGAAATCGTCATCCCTGAGAGAGCAGAAGAGGCGAAGCTGAAGGCGAAATACCCCAACCTGGGCCAGAAGCCCGGAGGCTCCGACTTCCTCATGAAGAGGCTGCAGAAAGGGGTATTTATTGCTCGGCCACGTCCTCTTCTCCCTTCCCCAGGCTCTGAGCAGGTGCAAAGGGCACGGGGAACGCCAGCGAGTCAGGCAGCCGCACCTCAGCGTCAAACCTCTCACCGTGCTCCTTGGAAATGTAACGAAATCCTCCTCAGAGCCAGCTGCAGCCGCTGGGGTCGCTGCTGCTGGCTCTCCTCCTCACAGAGGCTGGGGCAGGGAACACAAATCCCTTCTGAGCTCCCCAGCTCCGAGCGCACGATGGCTCCTCGCCGCCGCGCTGGGGCTGGCTCGGTGCTGCCTTCTCAGGGGCCTCTGTGCCTGCTCTGTCGGTGACACAAACGCCGGGAATGTCGGTTTGAGGTGCCAGTTCCTAAAGCAAGAACAACAAAAACCCCGGAGGGTTATTTCATTGCTTGGCACGAAGCGGGCTTTTTTCCCTGCTCGGTTTTGGCTGCGGGCTCCTGTCTGCGACCTGCGTGGCGCCAGCAGAAGCCCTGGCGCGGGCCAGGCTCTGCTCCCTGGGGCAAAAATCCTGCCTTTGTGCCTGCGGGCCGTCTGCTCGCCCCCCCCGGGATGAGCTCAATCAGCTGTGCCCTTCCCCTTGCAGTCCCATTTCGTGTACCGACCCCGGCGGCCCCGTAAAGAATCTCGTTTGTGGCCCCACGCGCGCGTCTCGGCCGTGCCCCGCCGCTCGGCTGCGAGTGCCGCCAGCCGCTTCAAAGTAACCCAACCCCCATCTCCCCCTTTTTCAGCAAAAATACTTCGATTCCGGCGACTACAACATGGCCAAGGCGAAGATGAAGAACAAGCAGCTGCCGAGCGCGGGGCCCGACAAGAACCTGGTGACGGGAGACCACATCCCCACGCCGCAGGACCTCCCGCAGAGAAAATCCTCGCTTGTGACCAGCAAGCTGGCCGGGTAGCCTGCGCTCGCAGGCTGTTTGGTTTTGGTTTTTCCCTCTTTTTCCTTTTTCTTTGGTTATTTGGATTGAACTTCACTGTACCGTAGGGCTGGGAGCACCAGAATCCACGTAGTTGATGAGTATTCACAGCAAACACACACCAAACCCTAGCAGAGGTGTCGGTAGCCCGGGCCACGCTCGGCGGATTCGGTTGGGCAGTTCCTTTTAGCGAGCCGGTTTGCTGCCTTCGTTTCCACCCTGTTGGGAGCCGTCCCTGCTTGCAGAGATGATTTTTTTTTATTATGATTATTTTATTTTTTTCTCCCCCTCTTGCCTTTTGGTTTCAGGCTTGAAAAACAAAGCGAGGGCGGCGCGGGGGCTGCGGGGCTCCGCGCGGCCGAGGGGCTTTGTGCAGGGTCAGCGGAAGGGCCCCGAGGGCCGCGCTGAACCCGAGCCGAGCTCCGTCCCCGTTCCGGAGGCGAGGGGAGGGCGAGCGGACGCCGTTGGCTTTGGGGATTCCCAATGGGACGGGAGAGAAACCGCAGGAGGGAGGCAGCGGGCGGCACAGGTACGGCTTTCCTCGGGCGCGTTTCGAGTGCTGGCGCCACGATCCCTGCCGGGGCTGCTCCCGTTTGCTGCTGGGTGGTTCGGAGAGACCCCGAGCGAGGGGATTTCCCTCGGGGGGGGGGACGAGGAGTGGAGCGGGGACGGGCGCGCCACGTCCTCAGCTCCCCCTCCGGTCCCTGCGTGACCCGGCCAGGGCAGCGGCTGCACGGCCTCCTCGTGCTCTGCTGCCTGTCCCAGCTGTGTTGTAAATAGATAACGAATCGTATAGATAAAAATATATATAATTTTGTACATCTTCATCTCTCTTCTTTTCTAGCGGGCCGTGCTTTAAAAATAAAAGTAAGGGGGGGGGGGGAACAAAAAAAAGGCAAGATAGGGAAAAATGCGAAGCGGGGCCACCCCTGTGCCGAGTGGGGACAGGGAGGGGACAGCTCCGCCACCACGACTTCCCCCAGCACACGGGGAGGAA
This sequence comes from Oxyura jamaicensis, assembly GCF_011077185.1. Taxonomy (NCBI): domain Eukaryota; kingdom Metazoa; phylum Chordata; class Aves; order Anseriformes; family Anatidae; genus Oxyura; species Oxyura jamaicensis. The sequence continues at coordinate 1,061,895 of NC_048917.1, read as the reverse complement.
GCAACTGTGACGACAGAGGATGAGAAGCAGCAAGAGCAGCTCCGGAACGTGACTGCGGCGTGGCGCGGGGTCACGTCCCGCTGTCGGGATGCCCAGGGGGCTTTTTTGGGGGTTCCTTTGAGGCAGGAGGGGCTGAGGCAGCTGAGCTCCTGCGTGCCGGAGGGGGGCAGGTGGAAACCCTGGGGGGTTTCAGCAGGTTGGCAGAGCAACGCTCGCCCCTAATTCATCCCCATCCTTTTGGGGGGGGGGCTGAAGCACCCCTGTACCCCCCCCGTAGGGTGCTGGGGGCCACTGGGGACACCCGGACCTGTCCCCAGCACCACGCCGCTCCTCAGCTGAGCAGCCCCGGGGGCACCGTGAGGGGCATTTTTCCCCCTCCTGCCTCCCAAACGAGCACCGGCCCCGTCTCCGGGCCGTGCACGGGGGGCTCCCGGTGCCCCCCGCTCCCCCTTTTTCCCCCCCCCCACATCGGCAATTTTACGATCCCAACCCCGAAGCAGGGGCTGGGGCCGGCTGTTTGCGCAGGGACGCGCTGTTCCAGCCCGGTGCCAAGTATGCGCCGGCGTTTGTTTGTGCCGCAGAGCTTGGCACCGCCGGGGAAATATGTGCCGGGCGCTGCCCCGAGCCGCCGGAACGAGCCCAGCTCGCCTCTGTTTTTGCTCCCGCTGCCAAGAATTCGCTTCCCGACAAGGACGCGTTCCCTGGGGGCCGCGAGAAGGGGTTGGGGGGGCTGGGATTTGCCTGGCCCTGCTGCTCACGGGGATGGAGAGGAGCTGGCGACGGGGCCGGGGGGGTGGGGGGGGTGGGCACACGTCCCCAGCTCTTCGATGATCTGGGGCAAAAGTGCGTCGGGGCGCTCGGGACGAGGCCGTGCCCTGCGCTAACCGCAGCTTCCTCCTTCGCTGTCCCCGCCGGCGGGTGGTGACGTTCGGGATGGCTTTGCCCCCCCCCCCAAAAAAAAAAACCACGGGGGTTCTTCGCGTTGGCAGCTCCCTGGGGTCCTCGCTGCCCAACCTGGAGGAGGAAAACCCATTGGAGGGGCTCTTGGGATTTCCTCCCCACGGCCCCCCCCCCGGAGTTTCCCCACGGCCACCTGCAGGGGGGCAGGGATTTCCACGGCCCTTTTTTTTTTGGGGGGGGGGGGGGGG
>NC_048917.1:1006347-1040747 GCF_011077185.1 Oxyura jamaicensis | reverse complement strand
CCCCCCCGACACACAGAATTTGGGGGTCCCAAAGAGCCCCTTCGTGTCCCGCGGGCTCCTTTGGGACCCCCCCCGTCCCCTGTGACGCGATGCGAAGCTCACCTTGGGGCCGTAAAAGGCGCCGTCACCTGGACTCAGCTCCCAGGGCTCCCCAAAATCCCGGAGGCTCCGCTCCAATTGCTGCGGGGGCAAACGGGGAGGTGGGGAGGGGGCTCGGCATAGGGGGGGGGGCGTTGGGAACAGCGGGACGTGACACACAGGATGGGGGGGCAAGGGGGGCAGCGGTGAGGCCGTGGACACGACGCAGAGATGCGGTGAGGGCAGAGCCAGGAGGCGATGCCCGGGAGGCTCGGGACACGGAGACGCACGCGGCACGCGGGGCTCGGGGACGCGGTGGCCGAGATGTCGCAGGAGATGGGGACAGCAAGGCCGGGAGGGGGGGGACGCGGCGGCCCAGCCAGCTCCTGGTGGCACCCGGCCCTCGTCCCCACCTGCTCTGCGCGGTCCCAGGTCGCGGCGTCCCCCAGGAAGCCGTCGGGGCGCGTGGCCAGCGCCAGGCGGAAGGAGAAGCCCAGCACGGCGTAGACCGTCCGTACGAAGTCCAGGCAGCCGCCGATCTCCTCCTCCAGCTGGGGGGGGGACGGCAGCGAGCCGTGAGCAGGAAAATATTTGGGGGGGGGGTGGGTGGGAGGGAACAGCAAGTCCTCGGGGAGGTTGGGGGGCACCCACCTGCTCCAGCGTGCAGAAGATGTGCGCGTCGTCCTGCTGGAAGCGCCGCACCCGCGTCAGCCCGGTCAGGGAGCCGGGGGGCTCGTTGCGGTGCAGGACCCCGAAGTCGGCCAAGCGCAGCGGCAGCTCCCGCCACGATCGCGGCCGGTGAGCGAACATCAGGCTTGCGGGCGGACGGGCGGACAGACGGAGGCGGCGTCAGCCCCGCTGGGCCCCATCCCGCCGCCCCCGCGCTGAGCCCGGCGCGCTCGGCTCACCAGTGGGCCGGGCAGTTCATGGGTTTGAGCGAGAGGGTCTCGGTGCCGGCGGAGAAGGAGAACATGTGGGCGCTGTAGTGCTGCCAGTGCCCCGAGAGCTCCCAGAGGCGCGGGCTGAAGACGTTGGGGGTGACCACCTCGCTGAAGCCCCTCGCCTGGTACTCGCTCTGCGGGGACGTGGTGGGGGCGTCAGCGCAGCCCTGGGGGAGCTGCACGGCCCCCCCCGCGGCAAGGCCAGGGTGTTCACAGAATCATTTAGGTTGGAAAAGAGCCCTGAGATCACCCAAACGTGCGCCTAACGCTACTGAGTCCACCACAAAACCACGACGTGGGGTTCCATAGGGTCGGGGTGCAGCTGGGCAGAGGCAGAGCCCCGTCGCCAGTGGCTCCCAGAGGAGGTGACAGTGACAGCAGCGGTGTAAGGGGACAGCCCGAGGCCTCGGGGGAGGCTTTGTGGCCATACCCTGATGAAGTCGACGAGGGCGTTGTAGACGTGGGCGCCGCGGGGCAGGAAGAAGCAGCTGCCGGGGCTGAGCTTGTGGAAGAAGAAGAGCTCCTGCTCCTGCGGGGCCAGGGAAGGGAAAACGTCACCACGGGGGGGGGGACGCCGGCATCCGATCCCCAAAACCCGCCCTGTGCCAGGGCTCACCCGGCCGATGCGGCGGTGGTCGCGGAGAGCGGCCGCATCCTGCGCCTGCTGCCAGGCCTCCAGCTCCTGGGTGCTGGGGAAGGCAATGGCAGCGACGCGCTGCAGCGACCGGCGCTCCGCGGGGTCCCCCCAAAACGCGGCCGAGCTCTGCGGGGAGAGACGGGAGCAAAGGGAGGCGTCGGGGGAACCCAGACGTCCGGGTCCCCCACCAGCCCCGCGCCCTCCATCCTGCTGAGCCTACCGTCAGGACACGGAGGGCCCCGATCAGCCCCGTGTGCCCGAGGAGGGGGCCGCGGCAGAGCTGCAGCAGTGGGCCGCACCTGTGAGGGCGGCAGACGGACAAACGGACACAGGAGACGGACATGTCACCGCCCTGCCCGGAGCTGCCCACGGATGTCACCCGGGCCACCCGCGCTCACCTATAGACAGTGGCCGTGGGGGACGTCACCTCCTCCTGGATCCGCTGCAGCTGGAAGCTGTTGTGCTGGGGGGAGCAAGGCAGGTGGTGGTGGCAGAGGTGACACCAGCGTGGGTGACACCAACCTGCGGCGTCCGACACCTCCAAGCGGGGTGTGCTCGGGGAGGGGACACCCGGGGGTCTCACCTTGAAGAGCTCCGCCAGCTGCTCGCGGGTGGCCTCCAGGCGCTCAAAGCGATGCTGGGCACGGGCAAAGGCCACGCAGGCGTCCTCCAGCGCCGGCAGCTCGCTGCGCTGCACCGTCCTGGGGGCACAGGGATGCACTAGGGATGTGAGCAAGAGACCCTACAGGGCACCGTGGCCGTCGCCCCAACGTCCCGAAGCCCCTGTACCTGTCCCCCATGTGGGCGTCACAGAAGAAGCCATCCTCGGTGGCCACGGTGCTGCAGAGCGTGGCTCCGTAGAACTGCTCCAGCACTGCTCCCAAAACAAAGGCGCTGGACTGCCAGAAAGCCTGGGGACACGAGGGGACACGGGAGACGTGGAGGACACAGGAAGCACGGGGGACACAGGGTGTGTGGTGGGGGACACGGGAAGCATGGAGAGCACGGGAAACACCAAGGGCATGAAGAACGTGGGGGACAAAGGGAGCGTTGGGGGGCACGGGGGTTATTGAGGGAAGCACAGAGGGCACAGGGGACACGGAGGTCGTGAGGGATACGGGGGAATGTGGGATTGTGGGGGGGACACGGGGAGCAATGGGGGCAGACATGGGGGGGAAGTGGGGGGTGTGGGAGACAATGGGGGGAATCAGGGTGGCACAGAGGGGATGTGGGGGCACTGGGGGACATTGGGGGGGGGCACGTCCCAGCCCCCACTCACCACCCGCCCCTCCGGCGTGGCGAAATCGAGCAGCTCCAGGTCGGTGTCGTTCTCCAGGGGCTGCTCCAGGTCCCGCAGGGCCCCGTTCACCCGGGCCACCAGCACCGAGGCGGCCAGGCCCGACCTGCGGGGACAACGCGGGGACGAGGTGACTGGGGGAAGGAGCCCGGAGAAAGGACGGGGAACCGGGGGGTCCCCCCCTTTGGCCGTACCCCAATTGCTCGGCCACCTGCCGAGGGGTGGTCTGCAGGGCTCGGCCGTGCAGGCAGCGCCCCCCGGGCAGGACGATGCGGATGGGGGTCCCCGCTGGGGGCTTCCCCCCATCATCATCATCACCCCCAGCCCTCCTCTCCCGGGCCGCTTGGAGCCGCTGGAAAAGTCGCAGCCGCTCGGCGACGTGGGGCTGCGGGGAGAAACGGGGATGGAGGGGAGGGAGGTCAGGGCGATGGGGGAGCCCCAGCTCCGTACCCCCGAAACCCGGGGACCGGGGGCTCGGCGCACCCGGTAACGGCGAGGGGCTGCCCCCAGGAGCAGCCGCCCCCCGGTGAGGGCTGGCGGCATGGCGGGGCCTGGGCCGCCCCTTCCGGCAGCGGGCGGACGCCGGGGACCTCCCCGGGGCGGGCTCAGCTTCCCCGGCTCCGCTCCCAGCCCAGGCCCCGGCGTCGGTCCTGGCCTAGGCCCCGGTTCAGGCCCCGGACCGAAGCCTGGGCCGGGGTCGGGGTCCAGCCCCCCCCCCCCCCTCCCTCCTTTGGGGGTCCCCAAAGGCCTTAGGCCCGCAGGAGCCAGACCCCAAAACGCCATTTTGCGTCCCTGCATCCAGCTCTACCTCAAAAACGCCCCAAATTTCACCAGACCCCCCTCAGACACCACTGTTTTGTACTCTTGCGGTCACCTCGAATGCCCCGAGGTTTCCAGCCCCCCAGAACATCATTATTTTACCCTCCTACAGCCACCTCAAAAGCACCCCAAATTCTCCAGCCACCAAATACTGTCATTTCACATTTATGCGGCCAGATCAAAACGCCCCAAATTCCCCAGACCCCCCCCCAAAAACGCCATTTTGCACTCCTGCAGCCCAAATCCCATCCAGAACCGCCCCCAAGCCCCTGTAGCCCACCCAGCAGCAGCCCCAAATCCTGCCCCCCTACACTGGGACCCCAAAACATTTGGGAGCTTCTTGTTAGAGGGTCTGGGAGTCCCCTTTCTCCAAAGGCTTCACCCTGCTGGAGGCTGAGGTCCAAGGATCCTGCACTTGGGTGCTGTGGGGACAAAGCCAGCAGGCTCCGTGGGGGGGTACAAGCCCACGTTGATGCTCATTCCACTCATCCTTGGCGTGGCCGCGCTTCGTCTCCAGCCCACGGGGGACACAGGGAAAGTGGGGGCATTGCAGGGAAATACCCAGTGCCAGAACACAGCCAGCCCCCAACAGGTCCTTGCCCTTATTCAGTTAAAGCAAAACACGAGGAAAAAGCAGCCAAAACAGCACAAAGAGCCAAAAATTAAAGTCACGTGTGAAAGAAAAACCCGGGGAGGCTGAGCAGGGAGAAGCTGGCGCTCCTTTCTGGAGGGGAGAGCAGCACGTGCAGCGGCAGTTTTGGCTCCACGGAGGTGTTTGGCGAGGTTCCGATCCTCTCCTGGTGCCCTCGGCTCCTGGGAAGGGGAAACCCAGGAGGAGGAGGAGGAGGAGGAAGAGCAGCAGCGGAGAGCAGAGGCCTGGGAGCAGCCACCAGCATCCCGGTGGCCCCCGCAGGCAAGCAGAAGGCCCCGTTAAAGAAGAGTATGAAAGCAGCCGAACTAGGTGTTTTATTAAATGTATCAATACACATTTTCCACATGATCTGCGGATTCATCGTCGCCTCCTCTCACCCGCGTTTGCCCTCTCCACACCGACACTTGAGAATATCGACCCCACGATTCATCTTTACAGGCACAGGGAAAGGAAGAAAAAAAAAAAGCAGCCGGTATTTACAGCGGTTTGGGAACAACAGCAGCTCACCCTCCCGCGGCCTCAGAGCACACTTGGTTATTCTGCAGGGTTTAAAAACAAAAAATAAATCACCAACATAAAAAAAGAAACGACGCACGTTATTCACAGTATCCAACAGGCCTCCCAAGCCTGCACAAATCCCTCAGCGGGCAGCGGCACTGCGGGGTGGCGAAGGGCTCCCTGGCGGGTGTCCGTGTGTCCGTCCTCTGGGTCCCGCAGGCGAGCCACGGCCGTGATGAGACACACCGCTTCATGCTTTTATTTAAAAAATACACGTTTATTTCGTTTGCTTCCCTTAGCAGGTGAAATACAAAAAGTTAAAGCATGGTTAAGGGGATGGAAATCACAGACACGGGAGGAAAAACAAACGCCTTCATGTCCCCAGGTCACCAGGTGGTTTTTACATATGTACAGTGGCGCCGTCGTTACCGCCGCTATTTTGAAGTAACAGCACGGAGTTAAATGAAAAACCTCCAAGCAGAACAACTCCCAGCTTCCACTGATAAAATGTTTTGGTTTGCCTTCTCTTTACGGTAAGGGTTCCCTTATCACCAGTCCTCTCACTTCAACCGACCTCAAAAGCCACCGCCGAGCGCCAGGACGCCGGCCGGCGAGTGGCCACCCTTACCTCCCGTCCGAACCCAGCTGGACTTTGAAATCACCACTTTAAGCAAGAGCAGCAGAAAAATCATTCACATTCTTGTATCTAGAGGGAAAAGGTGGTTGGAGTTAGCGCTGGCTCTGTCCCCGCGCCGGAGCCACCCGCGTGCCTGAACGCCGCCTCGCGACACCGCGACAGCTCCTGAGCGAGCCGGGGCCGCGGTTTTGAGGCCAGACCCCGGACCCGAAGACGACCTGCGGTGGCCGGAGCCGGGCGCTGAAGGGTTTGGGGCTCAGGGAAAAGAGGAGCAGCCCCGTGCTCCTCTCCTCTCCGCCCTTTGCTGGCTTCTTCCCCGCCACACTTCGCCCAGCGCCCCGTCCGAAGCCAGCATCCGTCGGGGGGGGAGAGGGGGCAAAACCTCGCAGCCTGCCTCCGACTTCCTCGCGGGCACCCGCGCCACGCGCCCTCCGTGTTAAACGAAGCACAGCCCGAGCACACGCAACAAAGAAATGCTCTGCCATTTTCTCGTTTTGTAATTTTTATGTAGATATTTAACCCTACACCTTTATCAAACGTATATATAATGAATTCTACCAACTAAAAAAAAAAAAAAAAAAAAATCAAGTAAAATTCCAACTTCATCTAAAAGCTCCCTGCGCACACGGCGGCGGGGCCGCCCCTGCGGAAAGCACGCAGGGAGCAGGGAGCCAGGCGTCGTCCCCATTTCTCCGCATGCAGGTTCTCTCTCTCAGCTTACAGTCTGTGAGTTCCAAACAATCAGAGATGTAATTAAAAAGTGATTATATATACACGCATAGAAAGTCAAACGGTGTTCCCAGGGGGAAAAATAAGGACAAAAAACAAACCAACAGGCGGGTTTTTCCAAACGGGGTTAAGCTCTACGGAAGGGGCCACGAGCGCGGGGGCTGCCGCGAGCCGCGCCGTGGGGACGCTGCGACCAGGTGGGTGCAGGGAACGCACGGCCGCGAGCACGCCGCGCCTGCCGGACCCGGCTCCGTGCCCCCGGCGGCCGCTGCAGAGTTCCCCGTGTTTTATTTTCTGGGGGGGGGGGGGGGGACTGAAACCTGCGCCGGAGATGCTGGGGAGCGCGCAGGCCGGAGCCCGCTGCCTGAAAGCAGACCGAGGTCAAGGTTCCTGGGGCGATCGCCCTACGCGTGCAGCCACGGAGCGGGGGCTTGGGTTTGTTTTTTGCCAGCCAGAGAAGCAGGCGGGGGGAGGACGCCCCGCGCGCAGCCTGCAGGCGTCGGCGGAGAAGGAGACACCCCCAGGAAAGGCACAGGAAGGGTTGGTTGGTGTTTCCATCACCACAGAAAGCGCTTGGACCCTTTTATTCTTCCCTACCAGCAGCAGAGCTCCTCCTGCCCCCAAGCTTTCCTTGCGGTCTGACGCGGGCTGCGAGGGCTCGGGAGGCAAAGCAATTTGGTGATCAGCTAAAATAACATCCCAACAGCGCGCATTTCATCTTTCTTTTTTTTTTGTTTAGACTACTACTGGAAGTTTTATTACAACAGCAATACTTCTTTTCGTTAAAACATTTCTCTAGTCTCGCACCAACTGGGTGGCTTTAGGAAATAAACAACCAAAAAATACAGAACATTTAATTTAGGGAGGTGTTACGGGGCTCTTAAGGAGGGGGGGGGGGGTGGGGTGGGGGAAGAAAGAAAGAAAAAGGGAAAACCAAGTGAAAGCGCTACTCCCCTGCTCTCTACAATGTCCGAATACCTTCGCTCAAGAGATGGGTGTCTGCTTCAGTACCTGGGGGGGAAGAACGGGCGTTTTGGTGCAAAGAACGGGGATCCCCTCCCGAAAGGCGGCCGAGGCCTCTTCAGGCTGTGAAAGGGGTCTCTGTTTATGAAGGGCTCCCTGGGCCTGAAGTCTGCCCGCGGGTTCCTGACCATCATCCCGCCGCGGTTCGCACTGTCTCTGTGAGCGGGGCCGATGGGGGTGACGCTGCGGGTCGGCCCCAGCTGCTCTCTGGAGAGGGAGCCCAGACCCACGCCTTCGCGCACGCGGCCCAGGGGCGCGCCGCCGCCGCCGCCGTGGTCCCGCTGGGGCTGGGCCGTCGCCTCCCTGGGGCCCGCGTGCACGTTAAAATGCTCTTTCATCGTCCCTTGGTGAACGGTACCGTGCTCCTTGGAGAAGGCGCCGCCGCCGTGCTCCACGGCGATGGGAGGCGCGGGGAAGGGCACGCCGCCGTGCTCCCCGGCTGGCGGCGGCTGCGTGGGGAAGGGGACGCCGGCTTGCTCCCCGGGGACCGGGGGCGGCGGGGGAGTGGGGAAGGGGACCCCGGTGTGCTCCACGGAAGGAGGCGGGGGCACGCCGTGGGGCAGCGAGAGAGGAGAGGAGGTTTCTTTCGAGAAGGGGTTAGTGTGATCCACGGGCGGCATGTGCGGGGGAACCGAGTGATCCCTCGGGAAGAGGCTGCCGTGATCCTTGGGGGGAGCGGCCGGGGGCCCGGGGGGGCGGACCGACCGGATCCCTCTGGAAAGGAGTCCCGTGCTCTAGGGGAGGAGGCGCGATGGGAGGTGGCATGTGGTGGTCGAAAGCAGGGCTGAAGTTATTCGTTCGGAAATTGTTCACGCTCTCCTGAAAGGGCGGCACGTGCTCCTTGTACTGCGCCTGAAAGCCGCCCATGCCGGGCAGCTCCGAGGCGCTCGAGGGCCCGTTATCGAAGGCGCTCCCCGTGTTGCTTATCTCGAACCACCCTGACCTGCTCGCCTCTCGCCCGTGCCCTCTGCTTCCTTTCCCCAGAACTCGGATGGACTCGACGGTTTGGATGGGCTCTCCGGACATGCCCCTGCTCGAGGCGTTGTGGTAGCCCAGCGTTTCGATGGGGGCTCCTTTCTCCTCGGTGCTGTCGGGCAGGTCCAAGCAGGACGACGACACCCTCGTCTCGATGCGGTAGTGCTCCTCTTGCTGCTGCTGCTCGCCTTTGGGCGCTCCGGCCTGGCCGTGGCTGGACAAGCCAACGCCTTCGGTGGAGCCACTTTTAGAAATCTGGCTAAAATGCTTCTCCTCGGAGGGCTTACGGGACGCGTTCTTGAGCATGTTCTTGAACTCCATCGTCGACGTGGCGGAAATGGAAGATCCCAACGACTTGTCGACGCCCGTCGTGGGTGCTCTGCCCGCGGGGCTTTGGGAGGAGAAAAGCGACCGGTGGGGAATGGAGTGGGGGGAATCCGGGTATTGCTTCTGCGAGAGGCCAGAGTGCACCACGGATTTTGGTAAGTTGTTGTGATTGGAGTCTGGGGCGAAAAAAACATCGTTCTTGCTGGGCGAAGGGGAACCATCCGAGGTGGAGTCGTTTCCCCGCAGGCCGTAGCTCCCGTACATCCCTGGAGATGTCGACAGCGGGTCGCAGCTCTCGCTCTGATCGAGAATAGACCTCATGGACTGAGGAAACGACGACTTGACGCTAAAATCCTGCGATCTTTGACCGTAACTGGACAGGACCGGCTGGTACTCCGCAGCTTCGGACAATTTACTTGATTTCAAAATGGACTTTGCGGGCTTTTTCTCCAGGTTTAACATGGCAGACGGGGGGGGCCCGGAGTAGTCAAAGTCACGGTAATCTTCATCTTCTTGAAAAGACGTGTCTGGGTAAAACTTCTCCTGCGAGGAGTCCATTAAAGAGGAGGGGATTTCCATGCTATCCGCAGGCTGCTTGTACATGCCGGCCGGAGAATCTCTGCCGAGGCCGAAGGGCCGGTAGGTGTGTACAGAATTGGAAAGTTCCTGGGGATAGCCGTCGTCCCGGCTCTGAAGAGGCGACCTCGTGCTGCTGGGAGTAGAGGAACCAGGGCTCATGATTTTTGACAGCAAGGAGATGGTGTCGACGTTGCTCGACGTTGGCTTATCCATCATCTCGTCCTGGGTGGGCGTCCCACTTCGCTCATCGCGCACCGGCGTCCCGTCCACATTGTCCATGGAAGTGCTGGTAGGACCACGCTGAAAGTCAGACGAGTGACTTTCCGTTGCGATGTTGGACCCTAAGCTGCTTAAAATTGGAATATTCAAGTTCAGACCACTGAAGCCAGGATTTCCCTTCAGGAAATTGTGTATCTTCATCTCCAGGCTGGGAGAGGGGGGTTCCGATTCCAGCTTCGCCTTTGAAATTTCAGAGGATTGACTCATGGGGGTGTCTGTCGGTAAAAGGGAGGAAGGACTGGGAGGGTGGGAACTGGAGAATCCCAGGGAATTGCTCGGCGGCTTAAAACTAGAGCTTGAAATCCCCGCGGTGTGCCCAATGGGAGCCTTCGTAACTGAAGTCGAGGAAACCTCAGCGGTTGACGAATTTGGAGAGTAACCAAAAGTTTTGGATATAAAGGACTGAGTGTTGGAAGGAATACTCCTTGCCTTCACGCAAGGTACGGTTGTGTTGGCTGGTGATGCCGAAGTGCTCTGTGACGCGGTTTCGCTCGACTGAATGGTATTTCCAGCAACACTCTGAAGTAAGGATGACAAACCTGGAAAAAAGAACGCCGCGTTCAGATACTCGGGTAAGAGGCAAGAGAACTTGAACCTCTGTCAAGGGAAAAAGACTCCTGCATTTAAATTACAGTTGCTCCTTAAAGCTACTTCATGTTTTAGCCAGGAAAACGGCTGGATTTTGCTGCATTTAGTATTCACGTCAGTACCCACAGAGGTACAGACTTTGGCCAGAGGCTCAGATTGGCCTATAAATTTAAGTTACGCCACACGTCTGAGTAAGTTCAGTAATAACTCATCCTGGCTTCGTAGCCAAGTATAAAAGGCGCACACGCCGCACTGCTGACCGGAGCTGCAGAAGCACGACGAGCGCCTCGGAGAAGTTTTCTGCTCTAACCGCTAGAAAAGCTCTCCCAGAAGCACAAAGAAACCACAATGACCTCATTTGCTCTCCCATCACATTCACCGTTCTTCCATGAAGCGCTCCGGGAAAAATGCCCAAAGTTCACGTCAGAAACGTGAAGATGTACAGGAAGGTAATAAAACACTGCTCCGCAACACTTACGTTACCCGAGAAGGTCATCTACGTTTGCCAAAACTGTAACCCGCTCCGATTAAGCTTTTCTCCCTTCACTTTCGCTGTCGGGGCGCGCAGCAGCACGTGTCAGCGCTGCCGTCACACGCACCGTTAGGCATTCACTCAAAATCCACTCCAGTACCTTGCAGCGCTGGCGCAGTCTGAGTCTGGGTTTTGGAGAGGGCAGACAGGATGCTTTCGGGAGTTATTTCCACCTTGGAGAGAATATTTGCTAACGGGTTTGAAGGAGCAGACGGAGTCCCCAGGCCGGGAGTCTTCAGGCCACTGGTAAGAGCTGTTGGGCTCGTCGGGGTTCCTGGAGAAGGTCTTGACGCAGGGCTGACACCTAGGATGGAAGCACACACCGCTCACCTATGTTGATTCGTTACCAGGAGCTTTTTTGGCTCAGGTTTCCCCCAGATACAACGGCAGCAGAGTTCCAGCGAGCGTGAGCAAGGAGAGGCTCACGAAGCCGAGAGTCGTGTGTCAGAGAGACCGAGCCAATCTTTAAGTAATAACTCATTCACGTTTATTTTGCGACAACTTAGCTTGAAAAGATTACAAAGGAAAACTCCGCTAGGAGCTCTTCGAAAGCAAACACCTGCGCCAGGACCGCTTCAGCACTCACCTGTGTTTTTCATTACAGAAGTTAAACTGCTAAGAATGGAGCTGATCTTTGCCAGGTCAACGTTAGCGAGGTTAGGCAACGCGAGCGCCGGCGACGGAGGGACGGGCGCCGCGCTCACCACCTTGGGAGCCGGAGGAGTCGGAGGAGTCTGGGCGGGAGTTGTCACCGTCGCTGAGGTTGTGCTGACGGCAGCGGTGGACGGCGCCGCTTTAGGGGCGCTTTCGGTCTTCGCAGGTGCTGGAGGGGGAGCAGCCTGCTTCTCCTTCCTCTCTTCCACTGCAGCAGGGGGAGAACAAGCCCAGAATTACCTCTCCGTCCTTTAGGGGTTATTTAGGGTATGAGACTTTTCAATGTGATCGTCATTTAACACCAGGCAGGGAATTTGAGTCTGAGTTCCTTCGGTTATCTAAAAATCATTCGGGTGAGCGGTTTGGGAGAGGGGAACCATCACAGTCAGCTCCTAACTTCCCTGCCGGGGTTTGAGGACTGGTGCAGGACTCGCAACTCAAGTGCGCCATCCGCAGCCCGGCGAGGGTTTTGCACGTGCTCTACATCCAAAAGGGGTTTGCAAAGGGTATTTGGGGCAGATACAAGTCCCACACAATCCCGCTGCTGCTCACGCAGAACATACCGATAATTTTAGATGCGTCGTCCTCCACGTCAGAGAGTTCCATGTCCTCCACATCCCGATTATCCGTCACAGGCTCCGGAGACGCCGTCTTGCGGTTTCCAACTGCTGGAGAACGTGAGCTGTCCTCCTCCCCCATTCCCTGAAAGGGGGACTCGGAGCCCGTTGGAGATGGGGCGTCCATGCTCGGGGAAGGGACGGGAGACTCCTCGGGATCAGGAAGCGTTGCTTTCAGCTGATCCAGCTTTTTCTTCAGATTGCTCACTCTGTTAGCAAATGTTTTGTAAGCCTGTGAAGGAACAAACATTGAACTGAGGCTTTTACAGGAAGACAACGTGCCTCAATTACTTCTCTAACAAAAGCAGAGCACGTCCTTCGGAAACCATCTCAATTTCCAATTATCCGTACCCTACGCTGAGAACCTTGCGGAAAGATCTCCGCTTCGACTTGCGGAGCAAGGAACACGTAAGAAGGGGAAGATAAAAGCTGTTTCCAGTGACTTAAAACAATTTCCATCCAAAACAATTTCTAAGGAATCAGCTACAGGTTTTGTTGTTCTTTTTTTTGGGGGGGAGGGTTGGTTGTTCTGTTTCTACAATGCCGTACCGAATTCTCTGTTCATCTAGTTCTCATACTGACCACACCTAGCGTGGTTTCCCAAATTTAGGATTTGTTAGACTAAGAGCAATTATCTCCCCTTTTAAAAAGGCGGAGGCGCTGAAATGGCAGCAACATGCAAGGTTCTGCAAACGCAGCCTCTGACCCAGGAATTTTGTAGCGTCTCCTTCTCACAGGCAGAGAGAGGACGCGTTTTGCAGCCTCCACCATGCCCAGCAAAACACGGGCAAACGCCAGTCCACGTGAAGGAGCCTGAGGAAAAATCACACTTACATTCGCGACGACTTTGACTTCCTTGTACTGCGCTTCATAAAATATACCAGCGTTCTCCAGGGCTTCGGTTAGCGAGGGGCCGTTCTTCACTTGCTTGTCCAAGCCGTTTACAAACTCTTCGAGCTTTGAACTTGCTTCTTCAAACTCCTTGGAGAACTTCTTTCCTCCTGTTTTGTCTGGAAGGAGATGAACATCGCGCAGATAAGCTGTTGTCCACCAAACGAGGCATCAGCTCTCAGAAACGTCCCCTGGACAGCAGCGATTGGGGAGCTGAGACACGAGACCCCGCGCACCGCGCCACCGTCTGCTCCCCAAACTGCTCCGCTCATCGTCAGCGGCGACAAAGCCCTGCCCTGTGCACGCAAAGCGCAGCGGCGAGCGGCTTTCACGCCCCACGCCGAACAGGCTGCGCGTGGGGCGGTACCGCGGCATCGAAACCACTGCAGTATCCTGTGAAGTGCCACACATCGTCCCTCCGGTGCGCGGGGAGGTCGACTGCATGAGAGACGGGCTGTCGTCCATCAACGAAAGGCACTGCCAGAGGCCGAGCTGCAAGCAGCCTTTGTTGTTTTTCAACTCGTTTGTGGTTAATGATAAATAAAGACGGAAGTGTAAATTTTTACTCCTTCCATTAACCAGCGAGCCCCCTTTTGTTGGGGAAGAGGCAAAAATCTGGAGGTCTGTCGTTCCTTTATTATCACAAATCGTTGATAAACCTGACGTGTTACCACGTCATCGGGGTTCACAGCACCTACAACTGCCAACGATTTTCAAAGCCTGCAGTCACGGAGCACAGCTGGGGCTGGCGGCAGCTCGACAACGAAATGTTCTGCTCCCGTGACTTACCAGCGCTCTGTGCAGTTACTTCCCATGCACACGGCTTGCTATCAGGCTCACAGTTGGCATTCTCACACCGCAGCAACGAACGTCTTACCTTAAAACACTGAATCTGAAATTCTTTCGGGCGTACTGAATGCAGAACGCGTGCTGTAACAGCGTAAGAAGGCGAGTTCTAATGGGACGAAGCAAAGCTCCGTCACTTCTGCCTTCTTCGGGCTCTGTACCAGCTCGTTTCTACATTCGGGCCCAAATTCAGTATTTTAGGCACCTGTTCAGTGATTCTGAACTGCACAAAGTCCAATTTCTGGTTTAAGGCTCAGCAGAAAGTACCAGCTCCAACATCTCGGAGCATGTATCCGTGCCTCCTTCAGCGAGGCCAGTTTTCGTACATGAGACTCTAGATTTACCTTTTAAGCATTTAAGTGTTTCAGTGCTGCACACATCCACTCTCATGGTGGAAAGCTGCTTCTCTTTCAGTTCTATCTGGTCTTCCGAGCGCTTGTACAGCAGCAATTCATCAATGAGAGACTGGGGCTGAAAAGAATCAAACAAGGAAAGCATCCTCATCACGTCCCGCCGAACAGAACCCCCCGCTTCGCAAAGCGAACGTCGCAGATCAACGAACGATGCTTCAATTAATTTAATTCCCGAGTTAAAGCTACTGCAGAAATAGATAGGGGAACCTCTGGATTTTGAACCTGAAGTCCCAGAGATCAGCTGACAGAGGTTTAGGCAGGGCTGGCAACTCTGCAAGTCTCCTGGCTTAGCCGTGACGATGAAGAATAGGGACAGGACTTTTTTTTTTTGCAATCATTGCGTTCACCAGCCAGCAGGCATTTCAGCAACGCATCTCGCTCCTTCAGGGGGAGCGTTTGAGAAGAATTTATCGCCACCAACTCCTCCGCCACCCCCCCAGGCTGCACTTTTCACTGCTACTAACGGCGCACAGAACGGGTCGCAGCCCTAACGAGCCTCGCAAGTGACATGCCGAGCAGCCAGCATCACCAAGAACCAACAGGACACTGGATACCAGAGCTTCTGATCAAGCTTACGCCGCCGGTGGACGTAAGCCACGCAAAAGTGACAGCCCAAGGACAGAGGTTAGCGCGACAGAACATTTCCCCTTGCAGACTTACTCTGAATTCGGCAACAATCTTGGACTTCAAAGCAGCTTTGGGGTTGGTGGATGCTGTTGGAAGAAAGGAAGAGGATAAAGAAACCGAGGAACGACAGGTTGATGCCAATCACAAGTCACAACGGGCCGCCCTGATCAAAAGCGTTTCAACGAAACTCAACAAGGGCCTCGCAGGCTGCTGGTATTCACCGCAGCTCTCCCTCCACACGGACGTCCCTCAGCGCTCTGGCTTTCCGTTAGCTAAACCGGACACGGTGACGTGCAGCCAGATCGTGGTGGTGGCCAACGCATCGGGCTAGCACTTTACGCTTTTATGCGCTACCCAAGGTTACTGCGCGGACCTTTTTCAGCTCTGCTGTTGGGAAGACAAGGCCCTGCAAAGGTTGACCTAAGAGTTTTTATCAGATGACAGCTGGTGCCTCTCTACAAGGTTAATTTTATTTCCTAAATGCCAGACTTAGAGCTACCACACAGCTCGTTATTTCCTTCGGATGTGGTCTCTCTTTCCTACTTACTGGGCCTAACCAAGCCCTCAACCTTAAAAAAAAACCCAGTCCTCCACCCCCAGTCTGACACCTCCCTAACGGGACGGATGGAATCCCGTCATCAGGAAATGCTAAATCCACTTGTTTCTGGACAAAAAGAGGAGAAACGTGTGATGTGAAGTGAAACGCTACGTCCTTCATCCGTGCTGAAGGCACTCGGGTTGGGGAAAGCAGCTTGTGATGTTAGCCAAGTAACAGAAGCTTCCAAGCTCCTTTGTTAACCTTCTGCTCTCAGCACCGGTACCGGCAGGCGCGTGCTGCATCTTAGCCCTACCGCTCCATCATCTTGCATTCAAGGCTTTAGTGTACAGGGAGGTTAGTGTATTAAAAAAAAAATATATGCATTTCCAGCTAGACTGCACTCCTGGGAATGTTGGATGGCAAAGTTCTTTATCTGCACTGACAGCTTCCAGGTTGCTTTAATTCTATCATCTAGTTTGCTGCTGAAGATGTGTTCCTGAACATGCAGGTCCTGTCCACCATGCCTTCCTGCTGCCAAAGCGCAGGGTTCTGTCTGTCTTCTCTCCATCTCTGCATAGTCTAACGCCAGTTTCCAAGAGGTTTCACCCGATCTTTCCTCTACTCTCTGCTCTCAAGACTTTATTTTCCATACTTCATTCCTTTAACAAGTGGTTCTCTAGCAACAACTCCTCGGCACTTTACATATTAGTCTGTAAGGAGCTTTACAAGCCTGGAAGGCGCATGCTGGCTCGTATTTTAGTCCAGGTACTCTGCCCGTTTAGGGCTGGCCTTTCTTCTGTTCCTCAAGAAGGCAATTTTTATATTAGTTCAGAGAGTTCACATTGTTTCCTTACTTTGAGATTTCTTCCACGGCTTATTCGGTTGTTTGTTCAGAGTTTCTTTCAGCTGCTTCTGAGTTTTGAAAGTGGTACCTGGAAAACATTTCATTTTTTGCAGTCTGGCATTATGGGATTCCTTTACGAATCTGGTTTTTGGTGCCACATGGTTGAATGGTAAAAAGAGTGAACAGAAATTTGTTTTAAAATACCTAGACCAACTTCCTTCGGTGAGCTGCTGGATGCCCAAGAGAACCTAAGTTTACTCAGGGATACAGCAACCTGCGGGGTGGTCTTCCATTTTTAAATCAAGTTTCTGTTTGCCCTTGCGCTAAGACAGTTCAAAAAAAAAAAAAATCACAGCAATGACCAAAAGAAAAACACGACGCATCTGAAACCAAAACTAAACCGCCTTTTTAACCGCTCTTAGGAAACGAGCATTCGACAGACAAGCAATGCAAGTTGAAAAAAAACGGACGTAATACCTAGTTGGAAAACGATGGGAAATACATCGAAAGCTAGAGAAGCTCCGGGTTTCCTGACACGTGCATGAACTTCCCACCTCAACATGCAATGCTCGGCTAGAGGCTCTCCGCGTGCCAAAATCGGAGCCCCTGGATGCCGAATCTCTCTGCAACCACCACAACTGGCCCTTCGAAACCACAGGCAAGGATTTCCTGCGGCTCCTTTGGCTCTTACTGATGTAAGCAAATAAAGCACGAGCGTGGTCTAATTTCCTTCGAGGGGAGTCTCTGAGTGCTGGCTAACTGCAGGTTTGAACTGCCTACACGCGCTTCCAAGTCAGCATTAGCGATTTCAGCGTGTTTCGGTAAGTACTCGAGGACCAGCAGGCTGCCTCAGCCTCCAGCCTGCTTCCTACAGGACAAATATTAGCAGTGAAAGCAACTCGTTACTGAAACGGAGCAGAAAGGAACAAAGCCGCCTTCGTTTTCACCCCTCCATCACAACCCAGGCTCAGCTCAGGCGTCAGAGCCAGACACGGCCTCCCCCGGGGCACAACGCTCGGGGCTTCTGAGGCCGCTTCACGTCCGGACGGATTTTGCTCCCAGCTGGAACAACGCCAGCTGCCCTGAAAGGATTCAGGGCTGGCTTTAGGAAGGGACAAGAAGCACGGAGCGGACAAACTCGGGGCCCCTCGCACCTCCCTGCCTTCACCTTTTGCTCCGTGCGAGCGTAGAAAGAGCGCGCACGCACGACAAAGGGACTTCACTCCGGTGGCAGAAACGGTCTCCGACCTCACCAACCTCGTGATGCGATGGGAAGTTCAGAGCCACGAAGGGCAAATGACTTACTCAGAGCTTCTTTCAGCGCCAAAATGGTTTCCTCGGGGTAGACGTTTCTGTCCTCCCAGATCTTGAAGATTCTTTCTATAGATTTGGAAACTGACGGATCCCTGAAAGAGAAGAGCGGATTGGTTTTCCTTGCCCTTTCCCCCCCCCCCCCCCCCCCCCCATTTCTCCCGATTCTAAAACGCGTGAAGGAATTCTGGGTTAAAATCAAAGCTTTCCAAGGCCCTTCGGAGCAGGAAGTTGCCTGTCCAGCTGAAGACGTGCTGCCGCGAGGTGTCCCAGGGAAACCACAGCGGCAGCCTGCTCCGAGTCAGACACAAGCACGCCGGTATTGCAGCGGATCAGGGCCACAGAAATGCCTTTTGGGGTGAAACCAGGCGGTTTCAGAGCACTAAGAGCAGCAGTAAGGCTCCCCTAAGGCCTTTCTTCAGGGGAGAAAGAATCTGTTACTCTCCCAAAGCAGCTTTCTGTACGGATGCTCTGGAAAAACTCAGGGGCGGGAGGCAGGATGGGTTTCTTCCCGGGGCAGAGCTGCTGCTCCAGCCAGAAGCTGCTGGGCAAGAGATTATCAGCGGGGACTCCCTCCAGAAGACGAGCTCGCCCACTGCTCTCTGCTCACGCAGCCTTTCTGCGCCCAGCAAAATCAGCTCAGGGAGTTAAGCAACATCATCTGGAGGCCCCTTCAAAGAGCAAGGGCTGTTTGACAACCGAGCCGTCCCGTCCAGGGCCTGTTCCGAGGGAAAAAGGGGCAATAAACCAGCTGCGCACGGCCGCCCTCCTCCAGGAGGTTCTCCCGGAGTCCGGGTGAGGACGCGGAGCCAAGCAAGTGGCTCGTCAGCTACCAGGGGCGCCGCGAGGAACCGGCGCGCAAGCCCAGAGCCTGCGAGGATCCCGAAGCAGCTGCCCTGGAGGAGCTGAGCGGGGAATTACGAGCTGTAAGCGGGGAGAGGACGGGAAGGCCGGCTGCTTGGAGCCCCCGAGGGGCTCACGGGAGAGAGAAAAGCCTTCGGCAACCAGGGGCGGCCAAATCACGGCCCCGCGATACGCGGACGCAGCGAGTTCGCCGACGTTTCTCCCACGTCCTCGTTTCTAACCCAAAATTTGGGCTGGAGACTGGCTTCAGGAACCCGCAGGCACAGATATTTGAGAACCTGATGGTGAACGAGATCCCCCCCCGGCGCCAAAAGGCGGCCGCGCGCCCTCCTCGCAGAGCCCCGGGACGGGCACGGCTCTCGGCGTCGCAGCGCCGGGCCTCGCACCACGGCCCCGGAGCGTTTTGAGCGCGCCGAGCGAAAGCGGGACAGGCGTCCGCAAGCACGACCACGTGAGCCAACGCCTTGAAAACGAGGGGGTTTCAAAGGCTGCGTTCGGGAACCCGACGGGGGGAAAAAAAAACCCTTGACACGTCGCTGAGGTTTCCAGAGTTGGAGATGTTGAAGGAACAGAGGAAAAAAAAAACCAAACCCACATTTTTTGGGGACGGGGGGATGGGGGGGGGGGGCTTCCAGCGCGCCGTTACTTACTTCACTAACGAAGCCGCTTCGGGGAGCACTTCTGCAAAGGTATCGCGGAACACGATGGGGTTTTTTCTCTTGCAGTTCTGTATCACATCATTGGCCAGGTAAAAAAGGTTCAGGCGATGAGGAAAGGCGGCTAAAGGCAAAAAAAAAAAAAACAAACAAACAGCAACGTTCGGGATCGTCACCAGGCAGGGCAGCCGCGTGCACGGCGCTTTTAAGGTAATTGAGGTGCCTGCTTTTAGTTCTGCGGCAAGCCCAAACTAACGGGAGAAACCCGGAGCTGGAGGGGACAGCTCCCAGCCCCCTCACTTCCACGTCTCCCCAAAGATAAATGTCGTTCCCAGTCACGTCGGGCCCCCGTCCTGACTCGGGCACAGCAAGAACACAGGAAAAAAACACAAAAACCCCACAATTTCCGTGACATCCCCTAAGGCAGAGGAAGGCAGCACCAGAAGGAGCGGCAGCAGCCAGCGCTAGGGGGTCAAACGCTGGAGCGTGGGGCTCGTACGGCCCCCGAAGCTCTGGAACTGCACGATTTTCTAAGAACCAGCACGTTTAACCCCAGGCGCGCTCCTGACCGCTTCGTTTCCCCCCTTCCTTCCCCTCGTTTTCTGCCCCTCTTCGTCCTGCCCTCCGTTTTCCTACCGAAGATCCCCCGGGAGGAAGAATCCAGCCCCGAGCCCGGCCCAGCAGCGCGGGCTGGCGGCCGCCGCCACGGAAAAGCCGCACGAAGGAACCGAAAAGCCTCGGGGGTGCCAACCCCTGGGGGGACCTGAGCAGCTCAAGCACGGCCAGGGCTGCACGAGGGCAGCCTTGAAGTCGCCGGGAAGAAAAGAAAACGAAGCCAAAAATGATAATAAGAGAGACAAGCCCACGTCGGTCCCGACGGGTCGGGAGGGAGCCGACAGCTCGGCGGCGACCGGGAGCTGGCAGAGCAGGAGCAGAGCGTCAGCCTCCAAAAGAGAGCAATTAAACGACTTTTGATGAACCTGGGAACAAGCTAAAGGCTAATAAAGGAGTCCAAGGGAGGGGAAGGGGCAGCGTCAGGAGCATGGGGTTGAAAAAGGGGCTTTGGAAGCTGTGCAGAAGCACGGCGCTGGGTGTAGGAAGACGAACGCCGCGGCCGTGGGGTCTGGGGAAGGGTCTCAACGCCACGAGTGAGCGGGACGGGAGCTCCGGAGAAGAAAAATGAGCAGGGAAAGCGCAGAAAGCAAAGGCCCAGGCCAAGCAAAAGCCTGTCCTGAGACACAGGCAGGAAATTCAGGGCCGGGTCGCGCTGAGCCTGACCCACGGCGAGATGCTCAGGGCTCCCAGGACCAGGAGCCACAACGCTCGTGGCGGCAGGAGGAGGAGAAGCCGCTCCGCACGTCCCCAGGCACGGAGCGGGAGCTGGGGGTTGTTGAGCTGCGCTCAGCCCTCGTCTCCATCACCTCCACGTCCCTACAAAGCTCGCCTCGGCTCCCACAACACCGCACCAAACATTCACGCAGCGGCGAGGCGGGGAACTCAGCCTTATTTAGGCTCGGGAAAACATTTCCCTCCCCCGGGTCAGCGCCGTGCCTGCTGCTGGCGGTCGCCAGAGGGGAGCTTTGACCCCCCCCCCCCCCCCCCCATAGCGCTTTTCTTTCTGATTTATGCCCCCGGCAGCCTGCTCGTCCCGGGGACCAGGACACGGTGACGGTGCCTCGACCCCCGAGCCGAACGCATCGCTCAAAACAACGCACCGGAACAACCGAAGCGAGCGCGGGCAGGATTTGGGAGGCCCGGGGTACCGCCGGCCAGGTACAACGCCACTTTCTGGTTGTATTTTTTTTAAAGAAGAGCACAAAGACGCGATTCTAAGCAGAAAGCTCACCCAGGAGCTACGCCACGGCAGATTTTTTCTGGGTAACCGTGCCTCAGCGAACGCCTGACCGCAGCTCGCTCCCTGAATTAGGGTGGAAACCTGGGGCACGACCCCACGGCCCCCGATCCCCTCCTTGCCCCGGCTGGAAGCAGCCGAGCCCCGCAGCAGGCCCCGGACTTCGGCAAAGCGGCGACAGCGTCGGGCTGCCCCCTGCCCAGGGGCACCTGCACGGCCCGAGCAGGCCACGGGACAAGCGGCTGGGGCTGGAACACGGGGATGGGGGCCCCCGATCTGCGTCGGTGTTCACGCAGGGGCCCTGCTGATTTAGGGACCCCCATCAACACGGGACCCCCCCCCAAGGACACGAGCCCCCAGCCCGCAGCGCGGGCCCCTTACCCCCCCCGCTCCCCCCCCCCCCCATCCCCTCGGGGCCCCCCAAACCTTTTTTTTTTTTAGGGTGAGCAAAGAGGGAGGGGAGGTGGAGGGGGGGGGAAGGGGCGTCCCCCGCCCCCGGGCCGCACTCACAGCGCCGCAGCCACTTCATCCAGTGGTAGACGATGGTGCTGTGGTGCCGCTTGTTCTCCAGGCACCAGGAGGAGAGGCCCTGGATGGACTCCATGGTGTTGGTCACCGCCTGCAGCTTTCTGTCGAGGGAGGCCTCCAAGGCGGCGGCCGACGACGACGACGAGGAGGCGGCCGAGGAAGAGGAGGAGGAAGACGACGAGGCCCTGCCGCCGCCGCCCGCCGCCATCTTCCTGCCCTCCTCGCCCAGGCGGGGCCTCGGCCGCTCGGCGGAGCCTCAACGGCCGCTGCCCGCCGTGAGGGGGGGGGGGGGGGGGGGGCCCCCCCCCCCCTTTTCCCCCCCCAGGCCCCGGAGGGGGGGGGATGGGGGGGGTGAGGGGGGAGCAAAAACGCCGCCGGGGCCCGCACCGACGCGGCGGGGAGAGGCTGCGGGTAACGAAGCCGCCTTCAACGAAGGGGTTTCGGCGGCCGGAGGGGGCCCGGCCTCAGCCTCCCGCAGCCCCCCCCGGCCGCGGATGCGGTGAGGAGGCGGCCGGAGCCGGTTACTCGGCGGCGGCCCCCCCCCGAACGCAGCGCCCGCCCCCCCGCCGCCATTTTGTGCCAGGCTCCCTCACACGGCGGCCCCCCCCCCCCTCCCCGAACCGCGGCTCCGTCCCCCCTTCACGCGCTGCGCATGCGCTCTGCGCACCCCCGCCCGCCCGCCCGCCTCCTACGCGGGGCTCCCGGCCTGCCCCGCGCCACAAAATGGCCGCCGCCGGCGGGGCGGGAGGGGGGGGGGGGGGGGGCGGCACTGAGGGAAGCCGGACCGGGGGGGGATATGAACCGGACCGGGAAACGGAGCCTTACTGGGGAGCTTAACCCCTCCCGGGAAGCCAAGCCTTATCTATCGGGGAGCAGTGCCGTAACGGGGAGCCTTAACGGGGAGCCGACTGTACCGGGAAGCCGACTGTACCGGGAAGCCGACTGTACCGGGAAGCCTCACCGGGACGCTTTACCGGGGAGCTTTATTAGGAGGCTTTGCCTTACCGGGGAGCCGTGCCTTACCGGTGGAGCTTTACCGGAGAGCTTTATTAGGAAACCGTGCCTTACCGAGAAGCCTTGCCTTACCGGGAGCTTTACCGGTCTCCAGACCGCATTGCCCAGCCCCGGCCCCGGGGGCTGAATCGCCTCAGGTCCCTCACAGGGGCTCACCCGCAGCAGGGTCAGGCTTTGGTTAAAACACCAGGGCCAGAAGGTCCCGCTGCTCCCCACCCCGCTGCTCCCCGCCCTGCCCGAAATTCACAGCGACTACCACAGCTTCAGCTTTTAAAAAAAAAAAAAGTTTATTATTGAAATATAGGATGTGGGCTAAGTCCCCGTCTCCTACTCTGCTTTACAAACGCCAAGTGCTCCTTCCCCTGTGCCCTCAGACCACGGGGCTGTCCCCCGCTCACCCCTCTTCCCCGCGGGGAAACGTCTCCCCGCGGCACCACGTACCCTGCCCAGTGCCCTCAGGCCTCCCAGCCCCGTGCGGAGGCACTCATACCTCAGCCTGAGACCGTGGGCTCGTTCCCTAAGGACTAAAGACATCTTTGAAAACTGTTTCTCCCCTCTAACCCCCAAACAATTACTTTCCAGAGAAGGTAAGAGACACTAAAGCGCAGCCGGTGGCTGCTGGGTGCCACCGCCCGGCGGGTTCGCACGGCAATCTCCAAGAGCTGAATTTATCCAGGAAACGTGTAACTGATTTGTTTTAAAAAATATTTCTTTAATCGTATGCGCTGTACTGTGGAGACCGGAGGGGAGGAAGGGGTTTGTCCGAGTTCCCACGAGGTATTGTTCTCAAACAAAGAGGGGTGCCGGGGCAGCAGCACCCTCAGTCTGTGGATTCCAGCACGGACTCGCTCAGAGCCAGGTCCCAGTAGTGCTCTGCGCCGTGTTTTTTAAAGTGCTCCCGTGCCATGTTTTCAGTGGGGCACTGCTTAAATTTCATTTCGCCAAAGCTGCGATCCTTTGCTGTGCCCTGGAAGGAGAAACGGGACACTTCTCAATACGTCTTTGGGGGAAAGTAACTGAAACGACGCTCCGAACCGCTTGGGGAATAAATGTTCTCCCAGGTTAACAAGTGATAAGCTTGTTGCACAAGCACAGGTTACACTGCAGGGGAGATACTCCTAATTCCACTACAGTTAAATGCATACAGAAGGAGCCTGTAGATTTTTTTTAGTTCTGTAGATTGTCATTTGATACAAAGCTGCGGAACGATTCCATCGTTTCAGCCTCAGCTGCTCTGTTAGACGGGGTTAGCCCCCGCCCCGCTCAAATCCCCAGAGATCACATTAGAACTGCTACTCACCTCCCAAACCAGAGAGCATTTGTTGGTTTTCTTAACAGACTCCTCATCAGACTCATCATCATCTGGAAAAAGAAAAAAAACAAAGCTAATTCTAGTCGTGCAGACCCCCCACTGCTGCTACACCGGCCCCTTCCAGCCCCCTCTGCTGCGCGTTCGAATTTTCCAGCTGCCGTCCTGAGCGTCTGCCTCGTCAAAGCCCAAAACACTGACGGTTACCTGGTGCCCCTGCTCCCAGTGACCATCCACCCCCCCAGCTGGTACAACACACCAGGAACGCTCGGGAATTGCAAGATCTTCTCCACAAGTGCACACCCCGACGTTTTTCTTCCCCCTCCAGCACTGGTGTGTTTGTTACAGAGTGCTGCATTTCAGTTAAAACCGGTCTCCTTAGCAGAGATCCAGCGAAGCTTTCCCTCCCGATGGCCACGAGATGATCTCCTGCCACCCCCGTCCCCACAGCCTTCTACGCTTACCCTCTCCCTTTGTGTTTGATGTTTGCTCATCCCATTTTATTCGATGAAGCATGAGACGTTTGAATTTCTTCTGTGCTTTCGGGCCTGGGGAAAAATCAGAATCACGTTCACGTCGTCCCTTAACCTTCAGCTTTTAGGAGATCCTGAAAAGCGGCACCAACCAACGGCCCCCACAAACACAGCAGTGCCCACTGGCCGTTGGCACAGTGCTAAGCTCTTGGCCATCTCAGGGTTTCCTGCTACCAAACAGGCTCTTCAACACCTTGCAGAAACGCTTAGAACTGTGCCAACTGTGAGAAAACGCGCCGGGCTTTGAGGCCAGGCCCTCCTTGCTCTGAGCAGATGCAAGGAGCTAAATCTAAAGGGCGTTTTTCCTTCAGCATCGAATGTACCGGATTTTCTGCCCGGATTACAGCGCTCTCTGCAGTCAGTGCTAGCCCTGTTATAACGCTAATTAAGGGATTTCAAAGTGCCTCCTCACTTCCTCGTTTTTCCATAACCCTCAGTCAGCTGTTTTCACACGCAGGTATAACCGTTGCTAGAGGCAAGCTTTTGAACATCACGCTGTGACCAAAAAACCTGCCTCCCAAGTCCTCACCTCCTTCTACTACGACCACGTTGACATCTTTGTGTAGAACCACCACGCCTGTTAAGTACAGCTGCCCAGCGTTCGCCTCGATTTTGAATTTTTTTGCTGGATTGCTCAAGTTTCGGACCCTAAAAACGGGATAAAGAACAGGTTGTGGAAAAACAGAGCTGTTACCATCAGCCCAAGCACTCCCTACCCCTCCCTCAACTGGGTCCAGTGTTTCCTGCCTCCAGCTCCTCAGAGATTTCCTCAGGGCTTTCCTTACACTTCCAAATCATCTATTCTTGTTATCGGCCTGCTCAGAGGCTGCATCTATCCTTTCACATTCAAGCTTCATTTAGATCTTGAAAGCTTCCTGTTTCTGAACAGCAACGTATCACGTTAGCTCTGATACCCCAGTCAGTCAGCCTCCTCACCAGAAACTTCAATCCCGGCTGTGTCCTCTCTAGTAGCACGTTTCTGTAGGGCATTTCTCAGGATTTTATTTAGGATTTTTTTTATTTATTTTGAATTTTATTCAGAATTTTGTTTAGATTTTTTATTTAGGAAACAGACACGTGCACAAGCATCTCCCAAGAGCAGCCCGGCACTCACCTGTACACAGCTATGTGAACGCCCTGTGAAACATCTTCTTTCAGCTTTTTAATCTTCTTCGCTTTTCGTTG
Source organism: Oxyura jamaicensis (assembly GCF_011077185.1). NCBI lineage: Eukaryota > Metazoa > Chordata > Aves > Anseriformes > Anatidae > Oxyura > Oxyura jamaicensis. Next base: position 1,015,474 of record NC_048917.1, on the reverse strand, counting down.
TTCCGCTGTTAGCTTTCTTGCGGCGTTTGCTTCTTCGTGAGCTCTGGGTACAAAGAGACACAGCGATGAGCAGAAACGCAGCCCACACCACGCCTGTTACAGCATCAAAACGGATCCTTCAAATCCTAAACAAAGATGTTCCACGGATCCCAAAACAGCTTCAATTCCCGCCCAGATTCCTGCCTTAACCTGCCTGAATGAAAAGGACACGGGCTTCTTTGATCCAGTCACCAGTCCGATTCTTCCCTGGTCACTTCCCTAAATATTCATTAGTGACAACCGGGATGCCGATCATCAGCACAGTACGAAACTCGTTTAATACAGGGCACAAAGTCACTCTTCAGTGCCAAGAATTGATCCCTCGGACCATTCTCCCTGCGCAGGGCTTTGGGGAGCTCGTTCAGGACAGCTGAAATAGGCTGCAAGAGCAACACGCCCACGTAATCCTACTGCTCTTGCTTTGTTCAGGGATTTCATTCTCTAGGAACAAATGCAGCACCACCACTAATTCCACCTAAAAAGGACAAACACAACGTGCCACCTACTTCTGTCTCTTTGCCATCTGCGCTCTGACATGAGCTTCGACTTTTGTTGGGTCCTGAACAGCTTCCGTTCCCAGCACTCGCATCAAGTTTGAAATTCTTACTGCAAGGAAGACGAGAGAGGAGCGGTGAGAGGTTCCCATCGCACCCGTTTCCCACTCGTGCTTGGCCCAGGCTGCTGGTTTCGGAGCTGAGGGCCTGTGTTAGCCCGGCTCTTGGCACGCAGCCTGCCTGCTGCAGCCTTACCTTTGGGCTCTGGTGGCGGCATCAGGCCCAGCCTGACCTTCTCTTGTAGCTCCTTCTGGGCTTCTCTCCGAGTCTGTCGCCGTAACTTCTTCTGCTCTTTCTTAGTTAAATAAACACCCAGGGTCACCGGTGTGTCGCTGTCCACTGGGAAGAGAAACAAGGCAAACATAAATCTGTCTGAAGAAGCAACATAAAACATCACCTGCACCCGTTCCTGGGGGATACGCTCGTATCATGCTCTGTTATACCCACACTTCATGGCCAAACCAGCCTGCAGCACCGCAGAGGTTGGTTGCACCGACTACCGAGCTAGGAAAACAGTTTTGCTATTCACAGATTTATACGGAACAGTAAAATTCTCCGTTGTTGTTTTATGGCCCTTCCTCAGGGCAAGGATGTCAAAACGGGCCTGCCAGAGATGAAGATCTTGCAGCCGCACCGCAACCCAGCTACCAAGGGGAAGGCTACCAAAAGGTAGGCGAGCTGCTGGAAAACTGCTCCAGGTCTTGTAAGAACTTTCCAGAAAACGAGACAGAGACTCTTCCCTCTCCATTTGGACGATTTTTACAGGATTTTCAGATTTATCTTCACGTGGCTTCTTTACTTACAGGGATAAGAGAGACACGGCTCAGCAGTATGACAACCGAGAGGTTGCGTGCTGGTTCGCCCCACCTAACACCAACTTTTTGGAGTGTTTTGTGCCCAGCTTAACAGCAAAATTGACCCAAACTGGCTAAAAATCTCAGAGGCTGCTACAGGGCAGTACCTGGTGGGTTGAGTTGCGCTGGGTGCTCCACGAGGTTTGTGATGCCGAAGTACTCCTCCCTCTTCGAGGACGTTCCGCCTTTCCTAGAGAAGAAAGAGTTGGACATCGTTGGAATTCAATAGCTCGAGCAGATTCGTCCGGCCTGATGTGCCCAAGTGCTCAAGAGACCGCCGCGTTTCCCCCCCAAACCTCCCCCGAGTTTCCTCCTGCAGCAGCACAAAGCTTGGCACGTCGCTTACTTACAAGTCAAGGCCGTTGGGGATGATGTACGAGTCCCACCACTCTATCTCTGGGATCTCCCCCTCCTTCAGCTCCTTTTTAGGGGTAATAAGAGCCAGCTTGGTGGAAGTGTGTATCCCTGTCTTTCGGGCAGCCTGAGATATCTCTGCCTGCAGCTTTTCTAGTTGAGCCTGAGGAGAAGGAGAGGAAAGTGGCACATAAAGGTCATTCAGTGTTCATTTTTAAGCACAGTATGCTTAAAAACTAATACTAATTACAGAGCAGGTGCACACAAGCTGAAGTAGACCACAGAAGAAACCACACAAAAGACGACGACGGAGTGCTTTTGCTCACAAACTTGCCAAAAAACTTATTATCAAGCCTAACAGGAGCATGGAACGATCCCAAAATAACATCTCCCTGGGTTGCACATCATCATCCCCGTGATGCACATCCCTGGGCTTTTCTGTCTAATTAAGCTCTTCTACCCATTCTCCCCAGGAACTCGGGCACTTTACCAAGATTCTTTTAAATCTGCACCCCTAAGGTGACCACTTCTGTCGGAAGAAGACTTGGCCAGAAAACCACCTATTCCCTTTGGAAATTTGCAGTCTTTTGTCAAAAACAAACAAACAAGCTCAGTAAAACACCGGATTTTGTCTTTCACCAAGCGAGGAAGGATATCTGAAAATGCTTTTTAAGCACGATCTTATGTGGACGGCTGCCTTTTCAACGAGAGTGACGCCGACAGAAAAGCTGCAGGTGGTTTTACTCAAAAGCTTCTCACTCAAGTGAACAGAGCTCCCTTTCACAACCCAGGAGAGGAGAGTCAACGCCCCTCCTAAACCAAACCCTCGTTTCTGTGCTGTCAGTTAGCATGGCAAGACCTCAAATACCTTCGTTCGCAACCTCTGGGCAATTTTCTCAAATTTGCCTTTTTCATGGAACTTAAAGGTGCGTTTCTGACGCTGGGCTGGGGTTATGGAGACCCGGGGGTCAAAGTAAGTGTTCGACTCCATGTCTTCCGAGGGCTTTTCTTTAAGCTGCTGTTTGAACTGCTCTCTCTTCACAGCTCTGATGTTTGCTTTTAGGGTTGGCATGCGGTGAGTCAATTCAATCTCTTTACCAGTTGCATCAACAGTTCGGCCTTGCTCATCCAAGATCAGTGGCGTAGGCTTTGTCTGATCCTTCAACTCCACTTTCCTGGTGGCAAGACAGAGACACCGCATTAACACGTGGTTACAGCGTTAATTGGAAGGAAGCGAGGGGCACATTTTTCTCAGCAAGCCACCAGACCAGCCTATGCTTTGTGAAAGTTTTCTGACGGGCTTCTTTGTACCGTTAGGTGTTACCGATACGGCCAGAAAGGGCTCAAATCTGGTGCACAGAAGTTGGGAGAGCGTTGCCCTGGGACGGAGCAACCTCCGTTTCGCCTCCCTAACAGATTTGTCCCTTCAGCAACCATTAAAGCACTGCTGGGAACCGATGGAGCACTGAAGAAACCTTTGGGCAGACCCTCCACCGGCATTCTGGCACCACGACCGCCGGGATTACGGAGCTCAGAAGAACAGCGGCTACTCACGGAGGCGCGATCCCCATCGCGTGCAGGTTGGCCAGCCCCACCATGTTGGCGTTGCCGATGAGTCCCGGTTTCAAAGCCAGCTGGGCCTGAATTCGGGCCTGCAGCTCGGCGGCTTTCCTCGCCTTCTCGATGGCGTCGTTCATGAACGTCGCTGCCTGGGAGGGCTGGATCGTGTTGCCGATGGGGAGACGTTCCGATTGGGATGAAGAGGAAATTTTTGGCTGTCGACAGAGAAATAAATTTTGTTACAGAGCTGGGCCGGCTCATCCAGCTCACGCCACCGCGTTACTTCCAGTAGATACCTGTGGCGTCGGAGGACTGATGAAACTCAGCTGCTTTTTCCTCTCTTCGATCTGTCGAGTGGCCGCCTCCATCATCTGTTTGATCTGTGGAAAGAAAATTGGACGGTGAATTTTCTTCCCTCTGTCAGAAGGAGAGAAGGGGTCACCAGCACCTTTTTACACCCGCTGACAGTTGCAAATGCGCGCAGACCGGCTGAGTGAGCACAGAGCTCTGTCAAACTGCTCCAACTGATGGCCTCCGGCTCTAGAAAAGAAGTCTTACGGTGCCAGCACTGCCTACAAAGACCCTTTCCCCTTCCCGTTCACTCCAGCTCGTGCAAAGAGAACATCCAAACTTTCCCCACTTGAAGACTTCGCGTTATCACGAGCCCCGTGCACAAGGGGCAGCGAGCTCTGTGAGGAGAGCACAGGCAGCAACTGCGGCAAACGAAGGACGGGCAGAAGCAACGCAACGTTTGCTTCCTCAGCTTGTGATGAGAATCAAGGTAACAAAGAAAACATTAAACTATCGGGATTCGAGATCTCCGAGATGGGCAGCGCTGGTTCTGGGGGCAGAGCTGGTGTGTAACAGCGCGGTTGGACTGACCTGGAGCTTGGTCAGCATCCCAGGGCTCTCCGACGGCGGGCCTGGAATAACCTCAGGCTCATCCTCAACCTCCTCGAACCGCGGGATGCGCCGCTTCTTGACGCCAGAAGATTCCTTGGATACCTCCGAGTCGTCGCCAAACACATCCTGAAGGAGCAAAAGGAAAGAGCAGACTGGTTAAAAGCTATGAATTCCCCCCCCAGGGGCGCTGTTTTAGGACGAGAAAGCACCAGGAGAAGTAAATCCAGCACCGAAAGGTCAGCACCGCGTCGTGCTTGAGAGTTTCCAGGGCGGCACTCACAGCCTGAGCTAACCGTGAGTCCCACGTGAAGCCTGCGCCCTGGTTCCCCACCAGAGAAGCATCGCCGATGATCCACCCGGCAGCTTAAAGCACAGGAGGCCACACGGGGATACGCCCGCGCAAAAGGCGCCGTCGCTCCCTCGGGTGGCGAAGGGAATTTTTGGCACTGGGATCCGAGGTCTCGCTCAGCTCCCCAGCGAGACGGAAGAAGCCTGCACACGAGGTAACCCGAGCGGGCCAAAACGGTGTCTGCGTCTTCAGCCAACTTCAGAGGGGTCGGTACAGGAGGCTGCCGTCCCACCACGCTGTCACCAAAGGGAGAACGCAGTCCTAGGGCAGGGCGGGACACCCGCGGCTTTTCCTCACGCTTCTAACCCACGAGACTCCAGCTCGGAGCCGGAGACGCTGCGCTCAAACCGAGCCTCTCTTCTCCCTCTTCTCGGAGGGCAAGGGGAGCGGCGGCCACGCGGACGGACTCGCGTGAAGCGGCCGTCGCACAGAACAAAAGGAAAAGCAGAGCTCTGCACCGGGGGGGGGGGGGGGGGCGGGGGAAGGGCTCCCTTCAAGCACCCTTTGCGTGCTTGCGGCCACGGATTTCTTTTTGTCAGTGCCGGTTTTGCGTACGGCAGGCTGGATTTGTCCATGCAACCGTGTTACTGTAGCGTGTGAGGGTGTTATTTGAAATGAAAATATACACACCGGTCGTAAGCGTTAGTTGAAATCCCTTCTTCACTACAATGGCTCATATTCTACAGGGACACATCCTCATCCAGACACAGGTACTTCTTGGAACACCTACAAGTTCAAGAGAAAGGACTTGCCCATAGTATAAAGTGTGTAAACCGTTACGTTTTAGTTCCTGAAACTTCCCGAGCAGTGACCTACCCCACAAGAATTAACCAAGGAGAGAGGAGGAAGACCAGAGAGAACGCTGCAGCCAGCTACCATGACGAGTAGCCCTCCGAATTAATCCGCTGCTCGATGCTACAGACCTGAGCGCACGAGAATAAATTCTGCCCTAAAACCTGCAGCGGTGGTGGGGGGCAGCCACTGCACACACGACCACGATCTGACCCCCTCACCACACCACCTCGCTTCGCACAGACGTGGATCCCGACGAAGGACCTCCAAGAAAGGCAATTCCAGAGGCAGAGGCCGACGAGCAGGCAGGGCCTGGCTCCGTTCCGGTCGCCAAGAGATGAGGACGGGGCTGCTACGCTGCTCCCCAGGCCCGCTTTCGGGTCAGTTTGGATGCCGAGAGCACCGCCACCCGTGTGAGACACCCGAGCAGATGTTTCCCTGGAGAAGCGTCGCCTTCCCCGCGCCCAGCCCCATCCCTGCGGCAGTTTTGCCAGCGTGAGATGCGCCGCCAGGCCGCTGCGCCCTCCCCTCCCTGTCCTGCGGCGCGCTGGCCAGTGCCACGAAGAAGATGAGAGACGAGAGGACGAGGCAGCTGGAAGCCAGGCGGGTCTGAATTCAAGTTCGGAAGAAACGGGGGATCCACGCGAGCCAGCAGCGCCACAGGACCGTAAGAGCCTCCCCACAAAGCTGCGGCCCGTGACCACGAGCTGCCGAGCAGCGCCGCGATGCGCGATGTTCCCGACTCTCTGCCACCTCCCCAGGAAGGAAGAGCGTTGAGGAGCACAGCTTGGAGAGAACACCCAGCCAAAATCTCACTTCCTGGCAGCCCCGTGGCAGCTAACGTGCACGTGTGCCAGGCTAATACTCAAATTCAAGAGGAACCACAGCAGGGAAATACTCGGCAGATGCTTGCTGGCGCCCTTGTTCCGACCGAGGCCGCTGCAAAAGCCTCAAGTGCTTCAAGCTCCATCGTTCGCTGGGACACCCAAACCCAGGCTGGGTTTTAAAACCCTGCTGCTCCTCGGGCTGCACCGCAACGGGCAGGATGGGACCTGATTAAACGCTGCTCCTTAACTAGCGAAGGCATCCGGAGCCCAGAGGGGGCCCTTCTCTGGCTGGGGTTAAAACCTGGGCCAGAAGGTGGAAGAAGAAGCAAGTTGCTCCAAGAAAACAGGGAGCGAAGGCGGCCGTCTCCCACCGCGCCTCGGGAGCTCCAAATCTGCGAAGGATTATCCCGGATAAGCGAGGTTAGGTGCTGACTAAACGGTTACAGAGCAACACGAGTTTGCCATAAAATAGGAAGCTCGGAAAAAGCGAAAGGAAACTTAAGTTGTGAGCAGGGAACGGCTGCTTTTAAACTCGGTTTGCAAGGGGTGAAAAAAATGCATTTCCAGAAGGTGGCGAGTGAGGCCAAGAGAACGCGGGGCTGAAAACAGCTTTGGATGCGCGAGGCTTCCACCGTCCCCGAGAAGCGTGAGGTGGGAGAAACGCCGCAGGGTTGGAAATCCCTGCCGTCACCCGCCTCGTGCTGCGGCCAAAAATCACCCTCCGTGGATTCCAGGTGGAAAAAAAGAGAAGGAGAAGCCACCAGAGGAAGATTTGCTCACTCAGGGCCGGGCAGCGTGAGCTGACGGATGGAAATACAGCGCGTCTGAGCGAGGAAGAGCAAGAGGAAGTTACCTGGAGGTGGGACGCCCTGCCCCTGGCCGCCAGCTTGCAGGGCAGCGAAGACTCAGCGCTGCCACCCGTGCCGGTAACGAGCACGAAAATCGAGAGATGAAGCCCTGATATTTAAGTCCCTGCGCTGCACAAGCCTAGCGGAGGTTGTTAAAGAAACCAAAAGCTGAGGCTTCCACCTCGGCCACCACCAAGGAGAGCGCTGCGCTCCCTCGCCAGGAGGTAAAGAGAACTGAAAGGTAAAGGCTCACACACTTCGTCACGGAGAAGGGGCTTTTCTCTTGAACTTTGAGCGGTGTAAGATGTACCTCTCTGGAAGAGGAAAGTGCGGCAGAGTACCGGTGCTGCCTCCACAGCCGCCAAACAACAGAAAAACCAACGCTCAGTAACCAGGCCTCGGCTCACCTTCAGCTCTCGCTTCCGATTCCGGTCGCTGTTGGATTTGGAGTGCCTGGAGCTTCGGCCTTCTTCCACCGCTTCAAAGAGCTTGTCCACAAACCTCAGGGTGGAGTCGTCGAGAAAAGGCTTGAGGTGGTCTGGAAAAGAAAAGGAGTTGCATAAACGGCAGAATTCCCTGACCGGGATGAGCGGGAGGACAGAGAACTCGCAGAGACTTCTGCAAAGCCGTAAAACTCTGAGTTAAAGGGGGCTTCGACCCAACTAGTGCAGCACCCCGGGCTCTGGAGGCCTCTGGGATGTGCAGATGCAGGATTCTGGTCTGTTCTCGGTCTGCCAGGGGGGGCCGAGCGCTCCTACAGCCAGCTGAGGGGTCAGGGCGGGAGCGTGGGGGACGTACCGGCCGCTTTCTTTTTGTCCATGCCCTTCCCCACGCAGTTGAGCGCTGCGGTGACCACGGTGGGCTCGGAGAAACCCAGCACTCGTTTCACCGTCTTCTCGATCCATGGCTTCAGCTCGTCCAGCTCCCTTTTGGAGAGCGCCATCGCGGCTGGCGGCCCAAGTCACTCTGCTCGCACCTGGGAAGAAGGCAGGCAAGAAAACCACGGGTTAATAATAAAAAAAGGATCATTTTACCCTTGGTTTGGTGCCTTTTCTCGTGAAAGAGAAAGCTGAGGGTTGGTGAAAGCCCCTGGAGATCGCTGTCGCTTCCTTATTTTTAACCGCTCTCGCCTCGTTAACGTCAGCTACGCCGAAGCAATAATGTTTAATTACGCAGCACTAATCTGATTTGGAACCCAAGTCTCCTTTATCTGGAAACGAGAGAAAATCTTCTTAAGGGAACGTGTTTGACCTCGGCCCAAAAGAACGGGCTCGCCCGAGCCTCGACGCTGATGTGGCTCTGTCTGAACAGAAAGGAGATAAAGCCTGAAACGCGGCCGTCGTTTCAAAGGAGAATTTAAATCCTGGCCGTTAGCTTTCCCAAAGCGCTTCTCACCGGAGAGGCTGCGAAAAAAAAAAAACAGGCAGGAAAAGTAAACCCACGGGTCTGAGACAGCAACGAGGGGGCCAGGCTTTCCCTGGGGAGCTCGGAAGTCCCTGGGAAGACTGGGAAACCTAAACGTAGGTATAAATGTGTCAGGATGTACAGGTGCCCCCAAACGTGTAATATAGCTGGGTATTTACACATGGCTGCCCCCTAAATGCCCGCATATTTGTGTATTTATGGATGGGTGCCCCCTACATGCTCACATCCGCCTGTATTTAGGCGTGGACGCCCCCTAAACGCGTGCATATAAACGTGTCTTTACGTGTGGGTGCCCCCTAAGCGCCCATATACGGGGGTATTTATATACAGGTGCCCCCTAAACGCCCCTATATGTGGGGAATAACTTGGGGTTGCCCCCTAAATGTACATATACGCGTGTATTTACACACGGGTGCCCCCTACACCCCCTTATCTGCGGGTATTTACATACGGGTGCCCCCTAAACAATCTTACCTGTGGGTATTTACCTAGGGGTGCCTTCTAAATGTATATACACATGTGTATTTATATACGGGTGCCCCCTAAACGCCCATATATGTGGGTATTTATATACGGGTGCCCCCTAAAAGCCCCCATATGTGGGTATTTATATACAGGTGCC